>NW_006929312.1:1514-5193 GCF_000298275.1 Orycteropus afer afer
AAAAATTCTGACCTATCATGAATGGGTTTACACTATTTCACCATAAAATATATAAATGATAAACACTCAAAACCTTCTTTGATCATTACTGTACTTTCACATATTTCAGAGGCACTTTCAGAGAAAATATTTGATTTCAATTTATTTACTACTGTTGACCATGAGAGGAGCTCTGGTCACATAATGTCTAAGGCATTTGGCTGCTAACCAGGTTGGCAGTTCAAACTCATCAGCCACTCCTCAGAAGGAAGATTGGGCAATCTATTTCTGTAGAGATACCACCTTGGAAATGTAAGGAAGGGTCTCTATGAGTCTAATCAACTCGATGGCAATGAGCTTGTTTCGTATTGTTTATTCAATTAACCATGAAGGGAAATAAGGAGTAGAAAGGAGTGTAGAAGTTCCCTACAACATGGTGAAATGGCACCAATCACAGATCTTGGCAAGTGAGACCTCTTGCTGAGGCCTGAGATTTCAGTCATGAAGTTGCTTTGGAGTACCTTCCTGGAGACATCTAGGTTCCCTCAATGACCTGGCCATGTGAAATGTATGGACAGTCCTTCTGCAGAAAGAGTGCACATCTCTATGAATCACAGAAGGAATATGAGGAGAATAACTTGAAGACAATCAAGTTGTTCTTATTTGCTTCTCACAGCCACCTGATGAGGTTGGTAGTAGAAACATAATATTACATATGGAAAAACTGAAATTTAAATTTTAATGAGCTTTTCAATGTCACCTAGCTCTCTATCGCAAAGCTGCATATGATGACTTGGAGTCACTTTTATGTGAAAACTCAGTTTACGAAGTGATAATTGCTGACTAAAGTGCTACGGTAAGTCAGAGACCTCACTTTTTTAGAAAGAATATTCAAAGGTATGTACACACTCTAGGACACTACAGTTGACTTTGAAGAATATATTTCATTGCCCTGGCTCATTTGGACAAGGTAAATGGCTGCAAAAGAACTATTACAATGCTAGTTTTCTATACAGTTAAGAGATGTTAAAGAATGGTTTGGGAATCTTATTGACTGTGAAAATGAAAATATTTCAGTCTGCTTAGTTTTGTTTAGTGACGTTTAGTTTTAGTTCAATATTGAAAAATATGATTTTTCAATGTTCTGTTAATAGGTAGATAAGTCTGTGCAATGCTTTGTTTTTTCTTTTGGTGGTTGTTGAAGTCTGTTTCCAAGTACCAATAGCCAAAAATGTATGTGGAGTAAATGCTTTCAGACATTCAGAGACATATACAAGAGCCCTCTCTTATGTATAATTCTGAGTAGCCACCAACTATGTCCTTTATCCCCAAAGATCTTTCTTTCCCTTTCTCTCTCTAGGTGTATCCCAGTATTGTTGCCCACGGGAGGCAGATATCCTTCGTTTTCTCTATGGTAAAGGCACTAACAACAAACAAATGTAGGCATCATTTGTATGTACACATACAATGTGGTCTTCTCTTTGGCCTATAATACACACTGATGCCAAACTTCTTAGACTTGCTAAACCCATGTCCCCTTTTCATAAACCTTAAATTTGTAAATCATGCTTTGGTACTGTCTGAGAGTTTAAAACACATTATACATGGTGAATAAAAATAAATCAACATAGGTTAGATAATATAAATGCTGTTTGTAATTAATCACATTTCACTGAAACCATGTTTCTCATATTGTTAGTGCAGAGGAATTCCTTACAGGCTATCCCACAGCCTAAGGCACTTGACTGCTAACCAGAAGTCTGGCCGTTCAAATCCACCAGCCACCTCTCAGAAGGAAGGTTGGGCAATCTACTTCCATGGTGATACTGCCTTGGAAAACCAAGGAGGGATCATTATGAGTTGAGTCCAACTAGATGGCACATAACAACAACAATCACACACCTTAACTGATTATCTAGATGGGATCTCATCCTCTACAATTGAGGAGCTTACTAGGATATATTAAACAAATGTGGATAATACCATTTTAAATCACTATACAGTCTGTAATAAAGCCATATACCACATCCTGATCTTTTTTTCTGGCATTGGTTTACACCCATATCCCCTTCATCTCCTGTGCTACAGTCATATTTTATATGGTATCCTTTCTGTTCATTTCCTTACCAAGGTCATTCCTGCTTTAGATGTCAGCATTATTCCTCTACCTAGAAATATTATTCCTTTAATATTTGTAGGATTAACTCTTTTCCATCATTTTTATTTTAGGTTACATTCACAAACTTATTAGAAAATTTCCCTGATGTGATCTAAAGGGTCCTCAGTATTTATTTTTCATTGTAGCACTTAACCATTACCTGAGATTTTTCTGTTCATTCGTACTCAGTCTTCCCAGGCATGCCAACTTCAAAGTATAAACACTTGAGAGTCATCAAACTCAATGCCATTGAGTTGATTTCAACTCCGAACAGCCCTCATTGGTTATCTAATGCTGTAAATCTTTACAGAAGTAGATTGTCCCATCAATTTTCCCATGGAGTATCTTATGGATTTGAACTGCTGACCTCTTGGAATGTCTTACACAGTACATCACGAGTGCTCCTTTTGCAATTCAACAACTCTAGACAATATCGTAAGTCTATGATTTAGAAAAATATCTGGCATTTAATAGCATTTCATCAATGTCTTGAGCAAAACTTGAATGAAATAATTAAGAAAAATGGCATAATACAAACTATAATCTCAAAGCATTATTTCACAGATTTAAAAAAAAAGTGAATGCATTAAATGTATAACAACAACAACAACAAAAAACCACTGCCACTGAGTCAGATCTGACTCATAACAACCCCTCCTTGGGTTTCCGAGACAGTAGCACTACGGAAGCAGATTGCCCAACCTTCTTTCTGAGGAGTGGCTGGTGGGTTTGAACCACCAAACTTCTAGTTAGCAGTCTAATGCCTTAGCCACTAGGCCACCAGAGCTTTCATTATTTTCCAAAAGATTTCTATCTTACAAGCCTTCTTTTCAACAAGAGTCTTATGCACTTCAACTGTTTTACTAAAAATGTATAAATATTTAAATATAGGAGGTGTTCAAGGAATTACATGTAAAATATGCCTTTGACTTGTTCTCCAGAACTTCCTGATCCATATTCTACCCCAAATTTTATTTTTGGATGTGCAATTATTTCAGCATCAATATTCTCCCCAATTACTCACCTCTAAAATATATTTGAAGGAAAAATATTCATATTTAATTCATAAACCACCTACCCTTATGTTCTATAAACACATCCATACCAATTCATAGATATCTCTCTCATTATGTTTTATAATTGTATAGTATTCTATTGTGTGACAGAACCATAATTTATTAAACCAGTCTCATATGTATGGACATTTCATTTTTTTTCTAAATTTTTAGCATACAAATTTTATTTTATAAAATTTTTACATTTCCAAATATGTGTAATGATAGTGCAGAGTGTTTCCATATACCACACATCCATTTTCCCTTATTATTAACAAATTAGTATAGTTTTTGATATAATAAATGAGTCCATATTGATACATTATTGTTAACTAAAGCCCATACTTTATTCTAATTTCTATAATGTTCCCCTAATATCCCTTTTATATTCCAGGATATTATCCAGGATACCACACTACATTTAGTAGCCATGTTACTTGGGCTCCTTTTGGCTTCACAAACTGCTTTCCTTTTTTTTTTTTTTTTT
>NW_006929313.1:0-633 GCF_000298275.1 Orycteropus afer afer
CAGCAGATTTGCCCAGTGCAATATGAAGCCTGATTTATTGACTGCTGCTTCCATGGGTAATGATTGTGGATTCAAATAATATGAAATCTTTGACAGCTTCAATCTTTTCCCCTTCATGATGCTGCTTATTGGTCCAGTTGTGAGGAATTTCATTTTCTTTATGTTAAGGTGTAATCCATACTGCAGACTGTAGTCTTTAATCTTCATCAGTAAATGCTTCAAGTCATCTTCACTTTCAGCAAGCAATGTTGTGTTATCTGCATATCACAGGTTGCTAATGAGTCTTCCTCGAATCCTGATACCATGTTCTTCTTTATAGAGTCCAGCTTCTTCGATTATTTGCTCAGCATACAGTTTGAATAAGCACGGTGAAATGACATAATCCTGACACACAGCCTTCCTGATTTTAAACCACGCAGCATCCCCTTGTTCTGTTCAAATCACAGCCTCCCAGTCTATGAACAGATTCCCCATGAGAACAATTAAGTGTTCTGGAATTCCCATTCTTCTTAATATTATCCATAATTTGTTATGATCCACACAGTTGAATGCCTTTGCATAGTCAATAAAACATAAGTAAACATATTTCTGGTACTCTCTGCTTTTAATCAAGATTCATATGACATCAGCAAT
>NW_006929313.1:2353-3114 GCF_000298275.1 Orycteropus afer afer
ACGTCATATCACTCTGACAAGAATATACCACAAATGGGATGGCTTTAACAAACAGGAGTTTATTCTCTTACAGTTTTGGAGGCTTGAAGTCTGAGTTCAATGTGACAGGCTCCAGGGCCTAGGTGAAAGCCCCTCTATCTTAGGCTTCTGTTCTGCCTCTTGCTCCTGGCCAACTGAAGCTGGAGGCTTTTCTTCACTCAAGTAGCTGCTGGCTGCTAAGGCTGACAAACCCAAGGTCAACAAGTAAAAAGGGCACAGTCCCAATGTTACCAAACACAGCAGGCCACTAATTCAAGTCCATTAAAAGTCAAGATCAGCAGGGCAACATGGCAGGCTGCTGAACAATGACTTGGCTACATGCAGTGTTCAAGCATGCTATCAGCTGGAGACCTTCCTCAAAGTTGTTTCTTATATATTAGACCACATCCCTAAAGCAGGTACTCAGCTGCTCCAATAGATTCCTTCATGGAGTTAATTACCAATCTCACCATGGGGAATAACCACATCCAGCTGCCCAGCCACTCAAGCAGGCCCAGACAAGTTGACATACAACCTTAACTACCACAACATCATTAAGATTGACTCTACATTGAGGAGACAGCTCTTCAGCAATTGTATTTTGAGTGTCTTCTGACCTGAGGGACACATGTTCTGGCACTATATCAGACAGTTTCAGGGCTATTCATAATGTTTTCCAGTAATATATCAGCAATGTTTCACTGTTATTCATAAGGTTTTCACCGGCCACTTCAAATAACCTG
>NW_006929313.1:4599-5225 GCF_000298275.1 Orycteropus afer afer
GGACATTTCTTTGAGTCGGTTTTGGAGGAATCTAAGGAAGCAAGGGGCGAAAAGAAAAGAGACTTATTAGTATAAGAGGTCCTATAAGGGGTAGTTACCAGGCTGTTAGTCGTGATTGGAGCCATTCAAATGGGGAAGTTCCCGTTCGGTGCCTATTACGTAGTTCTTCACTCAGTCAAGTCAATGTATTGACGTTTTGTTCTACCAGACTGGATTCACTGATATAATAACAGCATTCTTCTTTAAGAAAGAGGCAAGTTCCACCTTTTTCACCATTAATAGGTCCAAGGCTCTCCGATTCTGTAAAGTAGTTTGGGCTAAAGAAGTTAGTTGTCACTGGAGGGAAGCTAGGGAATCTGCAGTGGTTTCAAGTGTTACCTCCAGACGGGTTTGAAAATCTTGGGCTGATCTTACACTATGACCCAAGGCTCCACCTGCTATTCCTGCTGCTGGAAAAGTGGAATAGCCAGGAAAATTTGGATTCCCCATACAAAGTGAGTTGAGGTACTACTGTTACTAGAAAGCAGGGGCTTGGAGTGGTGGAGTGTAAACATTTAGTTAAAGTTCCATTACACCAAAAATAAGTGCCAGGCGCTGCAGAGGTGTAGGACATAATAGAGATGTTT
>NW_006929314.1:0-631 GCF_000298275.1 Orycteropus afer afer
GAGTGCATGAATTTCTCCCAGTCCCTAAACCAGGGGTCTCTGCCCTGTCTTTGCTGCCCTGTGGGTGGATCTGTGTCTCCTAAAAAGATGGGGTCAAGCCCTAACCCCCATACCTGCGAATGTGACCTTGTTTGGATAAACTGTCTTTGCAGATGTAATTAATTAAGGTGAGGTTGTACTGGGATGGATGGATGGATGGACGGATGGATGAGTGGATGGATGGATGGATGGACGGACAGACAAATAACTTCTGTTGAGTCAATTCCAGCTCATAGCAATCTTATATATAGTGGAACAGAACGCCGCCTGGCCCTGCGTCACCCTACCATCTCTAGCATATTCAAGTCCACTGTTGCAGCTCTTGTGCCAGTCTCCCTCCCTGAGGTTCTCCCTCGCCTCTACTTCACCAGACGCGCTGCCCTCCTCAGCAACTGACCCCTTCTGATGATGTGTCCAAAGCAGGTTGGTTGCTCAGTGTTGTGCTGTGACCCTAGCAGGTTGGTAGCACCGTGTTCTGCTATGATCCTAGCAGGTTGGTTGCACCGTGTTCTGCTGCGACACTAGCAGGTTGGTTGGACCGTGTTCTGCTGCGACCCCAGCAGGTTGGTTGCACCGTGTTCTGCTGTGATCC
>NW_006929314.1:731-1262 GCF_000298275.1 Orycteropus afer afer
GGCCACCAGAAGATGAAAGAGACTAGGACAGGCCTCCGCTAGAGCCTTCAGAAGGAGATGGCCCTACCCACACCCTGGTTCCAGGCATCGGCCCTTCACAACGGAGCGAATGACAGTCTGCGTCATGAGCCGCCCTGTCCACAGCCCTGTGTTACGGTGACTGTGTTCTGAGCCACCCTGTCAGTGGTCCTCTGCTGTGGAGACTCTCCGTGTTCTGAGCCAGCCCGTCCGTGATCTTATGTTGCGGTGACTGTCTGTGTTCTGAGCCACCCCGTCCACCGTCCTGTATTACGGTGACTGTGTTCTGAGCCAGTCCGTCTGCGGCACTGTGTTGTGGTGACTGTCTGTGTTCTGAGCCGCCCCATCCGTGGTCCTTTGTTATGGTGACTGTGTTCTGAGCCGCCCCGTCCATGGTCCTGTGTTACGGTGACTGTCTGTGTTCTGAGCCACCCTGTCCATGGTCCTGTGTTACGGTGACTGTGTTCTGAGCCAGCCCATCCGCAGCTCTGTGTTACGGTGACTGTGGTCTGA
>NW_006929314.1:2271-2865 GCF_000298275.1 Orycteropus afer afer
TGAGGTCAGACCCCTCAGCACTCGGGCTCTGGAGACCCCGGGGAACATTCCCTAAGTGGAACCAGCTTCACGTGGCCCATCCTCTCAGCAAAGCGGGACGGGCCCCATGGAGGCTCGGAGATGACGTTCTCAGAGCTCCACGCCGGAATCAAGGCCGCCGGAGGAGTGTGGTGTTCAGACTCGGAGTCTTTCTCTGAAGCTTACTCCCGGTGATCAAACACACGGCACCCAGCCAGTGAGGCGCAGAGCGGGGTCTGCCCTCAGAGGTCACAGTGGGGCTCCAGAGCGGGGTCTGCCTTGGCAGTCCCAGCTGCCCTGGGAGCCAAGCAGCTGGTACTCATTTAACAGGCCTTCACTTCTCTTCCTTTGAAAAGGGTTTAAGGACTCAATTTCCCTTGAAGTCCCCGAAACTCAGGCGTTGCCAGGTCAGCAGCAAAATCAAGGCTTTCACTCCCAGGGCCAGCTTAGCTCTGACCAGTGGGCACTTAGGGCCAGGCCTGGGTTCAGATCTGTGACCTGCAAGCTGCCTGTGCAGCCTTGGGGAAAGGGGCGGTTACCGGAGCTGAAAGCCAAGATGGGTGACACTTTGTCTTC
>NW_006929314.1:3235-5277 GCF_000298275.1 Orycteropus afer afer
ATCACTGGGCCATCGGAAGTAGCTCCCACCCTTGGTGGCTCCAGACCCGTTATGCCATTTTGTCTCCACTTATCCATATGACTGCGTGGACTGCAGGCTGGTCCGTTTGGTCCCTGCCGTAAGCATGTGATGGGGAAAGCCCAGAAGTCCATCCCCTTCATGATGGTGCCTTGGCACCGAGTGCTGCCACACGAGAAACACCACCGTGGGGGCCTTGAAGAGCAGAGGCTCATTCCTCACAATCCCGGAGGCCACAAGTCAGAATTCAGGGCCCGGCCCTTACGGGAGCCCTCCCTGGGGCCACTTGGTGTCTGTGTGCCCCTTGGCTGCGTGTCTCTGTGCCCGATCTTGTCCTTCCGCAACAAAGCAATGACCTAACGTCCTGCAGGTGGGGAGGGGCTTGCCTTGGCTCGGGCCTGTCACGGCCTTCCCGGTTGTCAGGCATTCTGTGGGAGCGAGCAGCACAGCCCTGCCCTGAGCGCCCCCACCCCAGGGGTGGTCCTCTTGGAAGGCCTGCCCTCCACGTCTCAGTCACAACATGTGGGAAGCTGCTTTCTGGGTGCTGGGCCTGGGGACACGGCAGCACTATTCCATCTTGGGCACCCGGGAGGGCGGCAGTGAGGTGACACTGGTGTTCCGGACAGTGCTCTGTGTGCCTCGGTCCCCGACAGCCCAAGCACACCTGCTGTGGTGTCTGCACTGATGAAACAGATTAGCAGCGAGCACTCCCGCCGCCTGCCCGTCCCTCTGACCGGCGGGGCCTGCTAAGCTGCCTGGTGGGAGCAGGTCAGAACTGCTGGAACCTGCTGGAAGGTTCCAAGGTCAGCTTCACAGCAGGAGCCGCAGACAGAGGACTTGCCTTGGGGCCACCGGTCCCCTGTGCTCTTCCCAGCCCCAGCCCGGGGCCTCACCTCCACCTCCCAGCAAGGCCGCACCTGGGTGAGCACCTTGGCTGGACCCTGAGAAGTCGCCCACCATCTGCTGGTGCGGAGAAGCAACAGACAGGAATGATGTTGGCCCTGCGACAGGCCTCTGGGACAGAGATCGGATGGTGAGAACCAGCCTATCCTCGTTTCCACCTGCTGTTCTTTCTCAGATACGATTAAGAGGCTTCGTTTTCTCTCAAGGAAATTGCAAATGCGTTAGTATTCTGCAGCCTCTGAGCCATGATTTATCGAGGCTCCTGAAAACGCATCGTTAAGGTGATCATTGGCGTTTACTGCGCAGGGAGCTGGGGCGAGGGCTGCTTGGGTACGGCACCCAGCCCCTCCCACCACACCGTTTGCCATGATTATAGTGGTTGTGTACATCAGTTAGAAGAAAGGACCGCTTTTAACAGCCTTGTGGGGTTTTTCCCTTTGCTGCTGATTGGTATAATTTACAGGAAGGCTCCAAGCCCCCTGCCAGGCTGGGATGGCTTGCCGCACTTATGATTACAAACCCTCTCCCCCAGGGCGGGTGCTCTGCGGAAGAAAGACATTTAAGGCGTCATGTTGATGAGATCCTATGCATTCTAGGGAGCTTGGTTATTTAGCAATTAGTGGGGCACTGCTGGATCTCGGGGAGCAGGCAGGGCAGGGGAGGTGGCGGTGCTGGCTGGCCCAACGACCTTGAGCTGTGTCAGCCCTGGCTTTGGGAGGCCTTGGGTACCCCCCTGGGCGGGGACCCTTCTTCGTGGCTGTTTTGCTCTGCGGACGTCCCTGTCCCCCACCTCCTCCCTCCTTCCCTGTACCTCACTGCAGGTTGGGGGCCCTGTCTCTCCATGCTAATGCTGCACTCCTGTCCTCCAAACCCTGCTTTGCCTAGGAATCAAGGTCATTTGAGGTCCCGTCCGCTTCCTACCTTAACCAGCACCCCTCCCCTGACCAAGACCCCCATGTCCTTCTATTACGGCTACTCAGACTGATAACACAAATGTGGGCTGAGCGTGTCCCCCAGCAGCCATGGTCCCTTGATCAAAGAGCAGATGTCCTGGGCAGGTGTCCTAGGGCTGTTGCATGGTGGTGGCCGTCAGCTGTGACACAGTGGGGTGGTGCCTGCCC
>NW_006929315.1:0-3654 GCF_000298275.1 Orycteropus afer afer
GGGGTGACATATATAAAATCTAAAAGAAAAAAAAAATTGCCAACCAAGAATTATATATCCAGCAAAACTGTCCCTCAAATACAATGCCAAAAATTAGGACATTTCCAGAGAAACAGAAATTAAGGAAATTGGTAAAAACCAGAGCAATCTTACAAGAAACATTAAAGGAAGTTCTTCGAACAGAGAACCAACATCAGATAACAACCTGAGATTAGGACACAGGACAGCATCAGCAAGATACTAAGCCAGAGAAAGAATTCTCAAAAATAAAACAAAGCTAAAAGGTTGAAAACAAGGAACTAGAGACATCAATTTATAAATGACAACCATGTCCAAACAAAAAGGGGGAATATATGGTGTAGTTATAGAACTTCCATATGGAGAGGAAGTTGAGATATCAAGAAATAAAAAAGTGCTTCAAACATAGGAAGATAAATTTCAAGGTAAACACAAAGAAAGTTAACAAACCTGTGGAGGGTCAAGGAAAGATTTATATATGGCGGGAAACTTCCTTTGTTCATTGCCAAGGGTGAGGGGGGAGAGAACACTGCAAAAAAATGCATTGATCCATGTCACTCTAGTTTTGTGTGTTTCACTGTAAATAAATTATATTTCAATAAAATGCATTAAAAAAAGAAAGTTAACAAACCTACTTTTCAAAATAAAAAGAAGAAAAACATAAAGACTCGGTAAACAAAAAATCGACAATGAAAGAAATGAAAAGAAAATCCACAAACAAAAAGAGCATGGAAAATTAAGTGGAACAAAGAAACCGTCAACAGCACACACACACACACACACACACCACAACAACAAAATGACAACAGTAAATCATACCTATTGATAATCACACTGAATGTAAATGGCTTAAAAGCACCAGTAAAGAGACAGAGAGTGGAAGAATGGACTTAAAAACACAACCCATCAATATGCTATCTATAAGAGACACATCTTAGACACAAAAACATAAATAAAATAAAACTCAAAGGATGGAAAAAATATCAAGCAAACAGTAACCAAAACAGAGTAAGAATGTCAATATTAATGTCTAATAAAATAGACTGGAAGGCAAAATCCACCATAAAAGATAAAGAAGGACATTATATAATGATTAAAGGGTCAATCCACCAAGACATCATAGTCATAATACATATAAACACACACCATGACAGGGCTCCAAAATACATGAAACAAACTCTAACAGCATTGACAGTTCTACAATAATAGTCCAAAACTAAACTCATTGCCATTGAGTAAATTCCAAAGGAGACTTCAAGACACCAGTTTGGGTGAAGGACAGAACTAGAAAGAAACTCAACAAAGATACAGAAGATCAAAATGCTGTAACCAACCACCTCAACCTCGTAGATATATACAAAACATTCCACACAATAGCAGCAAAGTATACATTCTTTTCCAACACACATGGATCATTCTCTAGAGCAGACCACATTTTAGGCCACAAAGCAAGTCTCAATAAAATCTAAAACATCAAAACAAAGCATTATCTCTAATCACAATACTATAGAAGCAGAAATCAATAAAAAGAAGAGCAAGGAAAAAAAATCAAATACATAGAAACTGAATAAAACTTTGCTAAAAAATTAATGAGTAGAAGAAATTAAATATTAAATTTAAAAATACTAGAGTCAAATGAGAATGAAAACACAGCATACCAAACTGTTGGGACACAGGAAAAGTAATGATCAGAGGTCAATTTATAGGAATAAACACATACACCAAAAAGGAAGAAAGGGCTGAAATCAAACATTAACCCTATAACTCGAAGAAATAGAGAGGAGCAAAAGAAGCCCATAGTCACCAGAAGAAAGGAAATGAAAAAGATTAGAGCATATATGAAACAGAGAACAGAAAACAATAGAAAGAATCAACAAGACCAGAAGTTGGTTCTTTGGAAGCATCAATAAAATCAACAAACTGTTGTCCAAACTGACCAAAGAAAAGCAGGAGAAGCATATAACCCAAATAAGAAATAAGATGTGTGGCATTATAACAGAATCCACTGAAATAAAAAAGAGGAAAACAGAGTACATAAAAAATTGTACTCAAACAAATTTGAAAACAAACTTCAAAGAGGAAATCAGGAAAACAATGCTATTTATGATGTTGTTGTTGTTATGTGCCATCAAGTTGGACCCGACTCATAGTGACCCCTCCTTGGGTTTCCAAGGCAGTATTGCTGCGGAAGTAGATTGCACCTTCTTCCTTCCAAGGAGTGGCTGCTGGGTATGAACTGCCAGCCTTCTGGTTAGCAGTCAAGTGCCTTAGGCACAATGCTACCAGAGACTCCCAAACCACACCTCACAACTGACTGCACTGGACTCCTAGTGAGCCCTCCTTGAGTTCCCAAGGAAGGGAGAGTCGAGAAAGAGACATCCAGGTCTAACACAATGCAGAGAGGCTGGTGGGTTTGAACTGCCAGCCTGGTGCTTAGCAGGTGACTGCCTTAGGCCCGAAGCCATCCTCTAGGGCTGCTATTTATGATAGTCCCCCCCAAAATAAAATACTTACAAAGAAATCTAACCAAGGACATAAAAGACCTATACAAAAAAATACAAAACACTATTGCAAGAGTACTGGTAAGATGACGGAATAGGCAGAAAGACTGCACAGACCCTCTTCAACAAAGAAAAGAGAAACCAATTAACACAGACACAGAAGATAATCCTGGACCCCTGAGCCTTGAAGGGAAGGATTTAGAAGTGGACCAAACCCCAACTAGCACAAGAATTTGCATGAAAATAGCAAAAAAGGAGACATACGGAACTGAGGTCTGGCAACAATCCCGAGTGATCGTGATGGCACAGACAGCTTGGAGAGTGCCAGGTGGTGGTAGAATCTAGGAATTAACCTAAAAATCAGCCCTGCTAGCCAGCAACTGCGCAAGAGGACTGCTCTGGTGGCTGGGGAATGAACGGAGAAGGCGAAGAGAAAGGCAGGCTGAGCTGTGGACTTTTGCCTTTCCAGAGGATGCTGCCATTTTGAATGTTCACAAGTGGGTTGACCATTTTGGATATTTAAAGAGACAGAGCTCTCCCAGATTCCAGGAGCTTAAGAACATGTTCTGCTTGCCAGCAACCTCAAGGACACTCCGGACCTGCACGACTGAAAAGTTAACAGAGATTGAAGTGCAACAATGCCATGATGTCTTGGAGAAAACAAACCATCACAACCAATACAAAGAACCAGGATAAAGTGGTAGAAACAAGGGAGCAGGATACAGATCCAAAACACATCCCTGAGGAAGAAGCAGCATTAGAACCCTCTGATAAGGAATTCAAAAGAATTATACTTAGGTATCATCAAAAGACTGAGAGACAGACCAAAGAAAACACAGAAAAAAACCTAGAAGAATTTTGGAAGAAAATACAAGAACAAAATGACAAAATAAATAAAAAATTAGAAATGATTATAAATCTACAGATAGAAATTCAGAAAATTAATACTAAATTGTGAGAAATAGATAAAACATTGGAAGAGCAAAGAAGTAGAATTGACGCAATGCAAGACAGAATTAATGAGATTGAAGACAAATACCTGAATACTTCTTTGGAAAGGGATCAATCAGAAAAAAAATCAAAACAAAATGAAGAAAGCCAAAGGTTTATGTGGGATACCATCAAAAGGAATAAC
>NW_006929315.1:4195-4717 GCF_000298275.1 Orycteropus afer afer
TGTCCCTCAAATATGATGGTGAAATTAGGAGATTTCCAGATAAGCAGAAACTAAGGGAATTTGTTAAAACCAGAACAACATTACAAAGCATGCTAAAGGGAGTCCTTTGAACAGAGAACCAAAAATAGCAAATAAAAACGGACTATTAATACACAAGAGGACATAACCCAGAAACCACAGCTATGGACATATCCTAAGTAAAATGAGCTTACAGGATTGTAAACAGGGAACCAGAGATGTCAATTGGCAAATGAGGACAACTACAAACAAAAAGAGGGAAAAGACTGTGTAGTTACAGAAAATCTAAATGGTGAGGAAGTTAGGAGAGTTGCAAGATAGAATGGGCTGTTCTAAACTTGGGGAGAAAATTATGAATCATAGGGTAACCTCAAAGAATAATGATAAACCTTCACATCACAATAAAAAGGAGGACAAACACAAATATTCAGCATATACTAAAACAACAGCAACAAAGGAAATGATAACATGATTCATAAACATAATGAGCTCAGCACAGAAAAT
>NW_006929316.1:0-580 GCF_000298275.1 Orycteropus afer afer
GGGTGTTTCAGGCTCTTCTTGGTGGTTTTTTATCGTTGGCCTATTGCTGGAGATGGAGGAAGTGACTCTCAGTAAGTGAAGTCACAGGAGGTGTGGGTGTAGTTGTGTTGTATGCGGATTGTTGTTGTCTCCCACTCAGACACAAACTACAATTGACTGTCCATCAAAAACCTTTTCAGTCTTGCAGGCCCCATGTGTCCTTGGGGTTGCTGGAAAGCAGAGCATGTTCTTAAGCCCCAGAAATCTGCCAGAGTGTTGCCTCTTAAATATCCAAAATAGTCAAGCCACTTTTTAAACCTTGAAAATGGCGGCGCCCTCCGGCCTGGCAAAAGTTCATAGCTCAGCCCACCTTTCTCTTCACCTTCTCCATTTGTTCCCCAGTCACTGTGCACAGTCTGTGCAGTCCCTGGCTAGCAGGGTGATTATTAGGTTAATTCTTAAGTCCTACCACCACAGGAATCAGCGGGAGCACTGTCTCTTTAAATATCCAAAATAGTCAATCTGCTTTTTAAAGCTTCAAAATGGCGGCGGCCTCTGGCCCGGCAAAAGTCCACAGCTCAGCCCACCTTTCTCTTCACCT
>NW_006929316.1:890-5225 GCF_000298275.1 Orycteropus afer afer
ATCCTTCCCTTCAAGGCTCAGGGGTCCAAGATTATCTTCTGTGTCTGTGTTAATTGGTTTCCCTTTTCTTTGTTGAAGAGGGTCTGTGCAATCCTTCTGCGTAGTCTGCCACCTTGCCGGAACCCCCTTGCATCTGAATTTTAAGAGTTCTAGAAAAAATGGTCTGTTGTACTCTAAAAGTCTGCAATTTTCCATAGGTCAAAGAGCTTGGGTACAGTTTTCTTATTTTGCTGTTCTTTTGGCTTCACTCCAATATTTTTGGATGGGAAAGCTGAGAATTCATGTCATTGTGAAGAGTCACCAGTGCAATTGTCTCTTATTTTAAGCCCAGACAAAGGAAAAAAGGTCGTGGGGAGCAACTCCGATTTGTAATTTAAGGAGGTTTATAACTGACCTCTACGAGGAATTATTAAAAAGAACAATAAAACTTTGTGGTCTGTGATATACCTCCCTTTAGAGAATGGGCTCGTTGTTTGAGTGTAGTTGGAGCTGGGTTATAAGGATTGTGAACTCCTGAGAATAGCCTATGCTTGGCTTTATTTTGAGTCTGGGAGACTTAAGAGCAGCTTTCTTGCCATATGTTTTGATGTGGCAAAAGTGGTGGAGCATTTCTCTTATTATAACAGGTTGCAGATTGTCCCCACTCTTTGAATTCTTTCTCTTTCTTACTCTTCAAAAGACTTGAAATATATTAGTATGAATTTTTTCATTATTCAGCTTCCTTATTTACCCTATACCTTGAATTTTAATTTCTTTTTACTTTGAACACAGTTATATTTTAATTTTGATTATAAAAATACTGTAAGAGATTTTATAGAAAATTTCAGCAAAAGAGGAATATATAAGGAGAGTAAAAATGAGCAGCATTGCAAATATTTAGAGATAACTATGATACATTTTAATGGACACCATATCTCTACTCTCTATACTTGAAAATACAAAAAATGTATATGTGGTTGTGCTTGTGTGTCAGTTTGGCTGGGCCTGGTTGTGTGGCTGGGCAGCTGGTGGTAGTTATTCCCCATTGTGAGACTGGCAATCAACTCAATAGTGGGATCTACCACAAGCAGCTGAGTATCTGCTTTGGGTGTGTGGGCTGCTTCCCATATATAAGAAGCAGCTTTGCGAATGGTCTCTAGCTTATGGCACACTTGGACCCTGCATGTAGCTGTGTTGTTGTTCAGCAGCCTGCCATGCTCTGCTGACCTTGGGACTTACAAAGGACTTAAATCAGTGGCCTGCCATGTGGTTTGGTAACATGGGGACTGTTACTTGTCAGCCTTGGGTTTGTCAGCCTCAGCAACCTTTTACTTGTCAGCCTTGGTTTTGTCAGCCTCAGCAGCCAGCAGATAATCTGAGTGAAGAAAAGCCTCTAGCACCAGTGGACCAGGAGCAGGAAGCAGAGGTGGACCCCAAGGTTGAGGGGCTTTTACCCAGCCCTAGTAGAGCCTGGCACTTTGAACTTAGACTTAAAGCCTCCAAACTGTAAGAGAATAAACTCCTATTTGTTAAGGCCATCCCATTTGTGGTATATTCTTGTCAGAGTGTCACTAGGTAGCCGGAACAATACAATAAATTTAATATTGTAATAAGTAACTTTAATATCATGTGAAATTGTCAATGTGAAGTTGTCAAAGACTTCATATTGCTTGGTTCTGCGATCGATGCCAACAGAAGCAGCAGGCAGGGCATCAGATGACGTATTGCACTGGGCAAAGCAGCTGCAAAGGACCTCTTTTAAGTGCTGAAGAGCAAAGATGGCTCCTTGAGGACTAAGGTGCGCCTGACATAAGCCATGGTATTTTCAATTGCTTCATGCATGTGAAAGCTGGACAGTAAAGAAGGAAAAGTGAAGAAGAGTTGATGCTTTTGAGTTGTGGTGTTGGCGAAGAATGCTGAAAGTACCATGGACTGCTGAAAGAACTAACAAATGTGTCCTGGAGGAAGTGCAGCTGGAATGCTGCTTGGAAGCGAGAATGGCCAAACTTCATCTCACCTACTTTGGTCATTTTGTCAGGAGGAACCATTCCCTGGAGAAGGATGTCATGCTTGGTAAGATAGAGGGTTGAGGAAGGAGGGGAAGGTCCTCAACAAGATGATAGATTGACACAGTGGCGTCGGCAATGGGCTCAAGTATGGCAAGGATTGTGGAGCTGGCCAGGACCAGGCAGTGTTTCATTCTGCTGTGCATAGGGTCGTTATAAGTCGGAGACAACGACACCTAACAACAACAGCAACTTTAATATTTCTATATCAAACATGATTTTAATATTTATATTTTTAACAAGTGTATATATGTTGTTGTTAGCTGCTGTTGAGCCAACCCTTGAGTATCGGTGAACCCATGCACAAAAATGTGAGATGCTGCCTGATCTTGTACCATCCTTACCATGATTGGTTGCAGATCAGACTATTACAGTCCATAGGGTTTTCATTTGCTGATTGGCAGAAGTAAATCAATCACCGAGCCTTTCTTTCTAGTCTGTTTTAGTCTAGAAGCTCTGTTGAAATATATTGAACATTATGGCAGCAGCACAAGCCTCCACTGACAGATGGTGGCTGCCTGCACCTGAGGTGCATTGAATGAGAATTGAACTTAGTCTTCTCCATGGAAAGTGAGAATTCTACCACTGAACCACCACTACTCCCATAATAATTATATATAGTAAAATTGTAAATGATGTTTTTTTACAATAATATATTATATAGATGATTCTGTTTGCAAAAACGACATGGAGGTGGCATCCTCTTACCTCCTCGAAACTTACGAGGGGGAAACAGAGTCAATATCAATAGCCCAACCCTTATTCCTATGAGACCAGACATGCTGCCACCTGCCAACCTTTTTTTTTTTTTTTTTTAACCAACTCTGACAACATTTGTCCCTCCCACAGTATGCTACTCTGCTGGGTTCAATAATGCATTGCAGTGGCCACACACAACTCACAGACAGTACTCAAGATTATGGGGTTTATTAGGAAAGTAACAGGCTACAGTTCAGGTTCAGGAATGCTAAGGATATAGTTCTTTGATCAGGACAGCTTCCTCTCAGCCATGGCCTCAGGCATACCTCTCTTTGGCCCTGACATTTGCCCCATTCAGGCAAGTGTTAGAAAGCCTTTTTAGCTCTACTGATAGGTATAACCAGGTGCACCCCACAGGCAAGCCTCCTGCCCACAGGCACTCAGCTTTCTCGCTCTGTGGGCCAGCAAGCCCACCACTCTGTCTTGTGCCTCTTGGTTCTGCTGCTGCTGTTTTTCTCATTTCAACTGGTCATCTCAGCCAGGTTCTCTGCCAAGGAGGTACAGTGCAGGGACCTCGGGTCCAAGGATGCAATCACTCACCTCCAGCTCTTCTCTGTTGATGGCAGTGAGATCCCCACTTCCGCCTCTAGGAGGGCTCATTTTAAGCCTAGCAGGATGACAAAACTAACCAGTCCCCACATTAGAGTTCCATATACTTTATTTTCCTGGTCCCACCCCCACAAGGCTGCCAGGTACCTTATTTACATAACTAACAAACTATTCAGTCCCTTTGGGGGGGGCCACAAACACCTATATTTGGATAGTCCCACCCAATAATCTGGTGGGAGTAACAGTCCATGGATAGAAGAGCCATACCAAGTAATTCACTGCAGCATGCCATTTTAGATCTACATTGTCCTTTTTAGTGATAAAACACCATGTTCTTTATGGATGTACCTTTACTTACTTACAAGGACATAAATTGTTAGATTGTTTTGAGTTGTTTATTATTATAAACAGCATTGAAAAGAATTTTCTAGTGGGAAAATCTTTGCACACATTTTTAGTGTCTTGAAGTCACATTCGTAAGAGGAACTGGTAGGTCAAGAGGCATACATATTTTACTTTTTTGAAACGAGTTGCATGGCTGCCCTCCCCAGAGACTGTACCAATTTTGACTTCTACCAGTGTTCTTGAAGGAATTACAGATTTTGACTTTTTCTTTGTGATTTGAGTGAAAGTTTACAGAGCAAATTGGTTTTCCATTAAAAAATTCATACACATTTTGTTGGCTTTGACTTTTTTTTCATCCTCGGTTATGTATCTTATTAAGAACACAGAACCCACTGAAAGAGTTACAGTCTCTTTCTTAAACAGTAGGTTTCTTAATATTGATCTGCAAAGCCTCTGGAATTCCCAGATATAATAAAATTTGTCTTCTAAAACTGAAGAGTAGGGTCTTATGGAAACCTGTATGACCAAACAAAAGGTAGTAATTTTCTTTTTTTTTTTTTATTAGGATTTGGGTGAAGATTTACAGAGTAAATTCACTTTTCATACAGCAGTTCACATATACTTTGTCTCATGTCAT
>NW_006929317.1:0-5153 GCF_000298275.1 Orycteropus afer afer
AAAAAAAAAAAAATAAATAAAGGATGCATAAAATTCAGCCGACAAACACAAAGAAAATGAAAGGACAGTGCAAGTGTGATGTTTAACCAGCTAGAATTCAGATTGTAGAGCATGAAAAGATCCAAAGAAGGGCATTTAAAAATGCTAAAAGTTATAATTCAAAGTTATGATACAATGTTTATTAATATTCTTTAACCTGTTAACAAAGCAACAACTTTTGTAAAAGAAAATATAAAAGAAATGCAAGCAGAAATAAATTTGAATACACTTCAATGGCAAACGTTAATAGTAAACTTGCTTACTATTCAAGATAGTTCAAGTGTGCACAAGTAGGGTTCTGGTAGTGTAGTGCCTAAGTCACTTGACTGCTATCCAGAAGGCTGGTGGTTCAAACCCACCAGTCACTCCTTGGAAGGAGGGTTGGGCAATCTACTTCCATAGTGATACAGCCTCGGAAACCCAAGGAGGGGTCACTATGAGTCTGGTCCGACTTGATGGCAAATAACAACAACAACATTAATAGTAATAATGAAAGCTTGAATAATGTAAATCTAAATCTGTTGTCAGCAAGTCATTTCCAACTCATGGTGATCTATATTTATCTTCCTACCTAGCTATTTAGCTACCTACCTACCTATTATTTATTGATTGTCTATCTATCTATCTGTATGTATCTATATATCACACTAAGAATTTTGGTAACAAAAAGGTATTTTCAAGTGCTCACTGAACATTCGAAAAAATTTGCCATATATTAGGCCACAAGGAAATCTCAATAAATCCTAAAAAATAAAAAAAATTCAAGTAATATTATCTGATGACACACAATGAAATTAGAAAATAATAACTCAATAAAAATTAATCTTTTTTTTTTCCTGGAAATTTCATATACTTAATTCATCAGTCAAAGAAGAAACAACAAATTACAGCATTTCTCAGAAATAATGATAATGAGAACACAACACATCAACATTTATGAGATAAAGTAGTTATCAGACAGTTATAGAATTATAAATGTTATTAATATTAAAAAATAAAAATAAATGAGTTACACAGATAACATAATTAGAAAAGAACAATCAATTTCCACAAAAATTTTAAAAAGCAAAAAAAGGCATTAAGATAAAATTTGCAAGTTAGAAAATAGAAAATAAATATAAAGAAATTAAAAAAACTATATCTTTGAAAATGTTAACAAAATAAGAAGATACTAGTTAATTTAATCAAAAGAGTAAGAAAGCAGAAATACACAAAACTAGAAATGACAGGACAGATATTTACAAGAACAAATTAAAAAACCATGAAACTATATTGTACAATTTTATACTAATACATTTGAAAACATACAAGACATGTATAAGTGTTTAGAAAAATACTATTTAGTAAATTTGATCTCTATAACCAAAAAGTCTGAAAATACTTACCTGAACAAGAGAAAGACAGCAGATACTATTAAAAAACAAAACTAAACTAAACTAAAAAAGAAACTTTCCCATAGAAAAGCACCAAACCTGGAGAGTAGATAATGAAATAAATAATATTCATGGCTAGAATGATGTGACTCTTTGATAGGTGTACATTATCTCCAGAGGGGTTTGTCAGTATTGTTAAGAATTGAGTTTGTTTTGGGGTTTATTGTTGCTAGGGTTTCCCTCAATGTGAAGACTAAGGTGCACCTGACCGAAGTCATGACATTTTCAGTTGCCTTGTATGCATGTGAAAGCTGGGCAATGAGTAAGAAAGACCATAGGAGAATTGATGCATTTGAATTGTGATGTTGGCATACAATATTGGATGTACCATGGACTACTAGAAGAAATCTGTCTTGGAGGAAGTACAGCTGGAATGGCCAGACTTTATCTCTCAGACTTTGGTCATGTTGTCAAAAGAGGCCAGATACCCTGGAGTAGGATATCATGCTGGGTAAAGTAGAGGGTCAATGAAAAAGGGGAAGAACTTCAATGAGATGGATTGGCACAGTGGCTGTGACAATGTGCTCAAGTGTGACAATGATTGTGACTATGGTGCAGGACTGGGCAGTGTTTTATTCTGTTGTGCATGGGGTCACCATGATTTGAAACTGACTTGACAGCACCTAATGACATCACTAGCTTCATATTCCTCTATCTTTCCCTTATGTTTAGGGTGAAGAGTTTTTCCTTCATTATTTCTGTTCCACCTTCAGTTTTAGGTTATGGCTTATTTACTTGTTCCTTAATTTTTTGCTAGTGGTATTGGGGGGCATGAGAATTTAGGCAGACCCATGTCCTGTTACTTGGATGGACTTTTCACAGTGATTCTGTCCAGTACTTGAAGGTGTAGTTCCTAGGTCTGCACAATGAATCAAATTCTCTGTAGTTTTCCTCCCTGTCCCTAGTATTTCTTGAGAGTACATGGTTCGTAGTGTAGAACCTGAAGATGGCTGCAAAGTGCCCTTTTGTCTGGGTCTTTGGCATTCTATATTCTCACCCTAGCCCCCATTCAGACTTAAGCAATTCATTTAAAAAAAAAAAAAAAAAAAGGCTGAATTTTACATATCAACTTGTGTAATAAATTGATCCCAAATAGGTGGTCTCGTCTTCCTTCCTTGCCTCACCTCAGGTAAATCAATGCTTGTGACCTGTCTCTCCTTGAGGAAATTTGTCTTGCAGCCTAAATTGGTTGCCCTGAGACCTGAGATCTCTGATGAGTTCAAGTAAAGTTATGATTGTGTAGATTATCTGTCTTTTTTTTACTGTTCAGATGGAAGTGACACTTTTCTAGGTTTCTATATCCTAACTAAAGTGCAACTAGTCAGTTTTGACATTAAACAGAAGTCTAACTGACTAAGAGAGAATAGATTTGGAGATTATGGTAGAGTACTATTTGGACACAATTTAAAACTCTTTGTGTTATAAGTGATGGCTGAAACTGGAATAATGGGAACAATACAAAAATCTTAGAAGTTTTCTGGATGTAAAGTGTACTTCAGGAGGAAATATTTTAGTCAGAATATTCTCTGATAAAGCCACTATTTTAAACCATGCAATTTATTCCTAAATGTCATTTTCTCATGCAAAATGAGGCAGAATATTATTTTCCTTGTATCATTTTCTAAAGGGTCTCTTAAGTCATTTTACTTATTATTATAGAATTGTCTTAAGCCCAGGAGTATTTTCTTGCTTTCCCATTTATGAGTTATTTACATATTTCAAGAACTTTACCCAAAAGTATAGAAAATGCTTTCACAAATGTCCTGTTAATAAATATTTGAGATACAAGTACCTACTAAAAATTATAGCATATTTGATATGGAAGGGACCCTAGAATACTAAAAAAGCTATCTTTTACCTTTTACAAATGAGGAAACTAAGTGCCAAAAATTTTACGTGACTTATGGAAAATATTGTAAAGGAATATCTTACAAAAAGTAGAAGATAGAGATTCAAAATGGAGTCTCACCAGTGAGCAGCATGCTTTTTCCCTCTGGCATCTAAGGTCTTGGAAAACTAGGCACAACAGTTTGAATTAGGAACTTTGGTGCTCTGAACAGCTCCCTGAATCAGAATGCACCAAACACAGACGAGCAGAATTAGAGGAAAGGCACAGGGAGATTATTTAGGAAAGAGCTACTGGTGGAGGATGGATGGGCACCTGAGAGAGGCATTGGAAACTTTCCTGGGGCAGTCACTGTCTGCCGGGCGAGGGTGGCTGCCTGAGATCCCCACAGCTTATCAGCGACCACTCTAATGTTCCAGCAGGCAGTGGCAGAAGCCTGCCTCCAGCAGCTGATTTTGTTGCTAATTTGGGTCATCTGGGTGCTGGCAGGCACAGGCACCTCCACTGAGATTCAGCGGAGAACTCACTGTTGCGAAAGGAAGGCTACCTCCCTCCCCTCTCAATGGCTCACAGAGTGGGCTGGGGTCAGACTGGGAGACATCGTGTTTTTATTTGTCACAGAGATCAGGACCACAGGTCACTAGCAGGTACTCCCCTGAATCCAACACAGCTGAAATTGTGCACATCTTTGGTGTCGCAGGTGGGCGGAATCACAAACTCCAGATCCAGCCATTAGCAGTCTGCCAGTCCTGGGAATTTTGCCTTGGAGCCATTCTTTGGCTCTGTGGGGCCACAGAGGAAGGATCTTTGAGTGTGCCTGAAACTGGTGGAAAGTTGTGATGCCCTAACAATAGAAATCTTCCCTGAGGTTGAGCTGCAGTCTTGCAAATAAATACGTCATCAATAATAGCTTGCTCAAAGCCCTAAAAACCGACCTTGGCAACACCAAGCTTTCCTTCTTCTGCTCCCACCTTCCCTGCCAATAACTTCACTCATTCAATAGAAGAAACCATATTCAGCCAATTACTGTAAAACCTTACACTTTGAACTCTGAACCCTCTTTACAAAAAACAGAAACAATTATCCACACTACACTCAGTGATTCCACCATCACAAAGAAAACAGCAGAGCAATCCAACACACCTGAATCAATAATAAAATAAAACACACCAGCTTCACCTTTTCAAAATATTAAACCATAAAACCAAGACAAAAGAAATCAACATGTAAACAGCAGCTAGAGACAACCTAAAGAGACAGTGCTCTACCAGATTCCAGGGGTGTAAGAAGAGGTTCTGCTTTTTTCTCTCTCATGGTTAACCCCATCTTTTTTTTTTGTTTGTTTTGTTTTTTGTTTTGTTTTTGCTTGTTTTGGGGTTACTGGTCTGTTTGATTTCAGGGTGTATTTTTTGTCCATGTGCTTTTAACCATTTTTTCAATGGTTATTCAATTGTAATTTTTTCCCTAACTGACTGGGAGACAGCAACAGTCCCCATAAGATACAAGTACACCCACACCTCCTGCAACTTCACTTACTGAGTAAGAGCCACCACCTCCTTCTCCACCAATAAGCCAACAATAAAAAAATACCAAGAAGAGCCTGAATCACCCTTGCCTCCTCTTCACAATTAACAGAGATCTTAATACAATACCATGATGCCTTAAAGACAACAGACCATCACAGTCCACACAAAAAGCAAGATAAAGTGGTAGAAACAAGGGAACAGGATATAGATCCAGAACACATCCCTGAGGAAGAAGCAGCATTGGAACTCTCTGATAAGGAATTCAAAAGAATTATCTTTAGGTATCTTCAAAGGATTGAGAGACAGACC
>NW_006929318.1:0-527 GCF_000298275.1 Orycteropus afer afer
CATTCCTCAACATAATAAAGGGCATCTATGCAAAACCAACACCCAACATTATTTTCAATGGAGAAAGACTGAAACCATTCCTCCTGAGAACAGGAACCAGACAAGGATGCCTGTTATCACCACTTCCATTCAACATCATACTGGAAGTCCTAGCCAGGGCCATGAGGCAAGAAAGGGAAATCAAAGGCATCCAGATTGGTAAGAAAGAAGTCAAACTATCCCTATTTGCTGATGATTTGATCCTATACCTAGAAAACTCAAGACACTCAGTCAAAAATCTACTGGAACTAATCAAGAGATTTAGCATTGTGGCCGGATATAAGATCAATATCCAAAAATCAGTTGGATTCCTCTACACCAGCAAAGACATTGCTGAAGAAGGATTAAGGAATTCAATACCATTTACAATGTTGTTGTTGTTAATGTGCCGTAGAGTCAGCCCTGACTCATAGCGACCCCTCCTTGGGTTTCCAAGGCAGTATCACTACGGAAGTAGGATTGCCCAACCTTCCTTCTGAGGAGTGGCT
>NW_006929318.1:2466-5183 GCF_000298275.1 Orycteropus afer afer
TGGCATAACATACTACACAAAACATTGTTCCACCTCCTACTGTGGCTAGTAGCGACTGGGATCTTAAAAGCTTGCAAGGTGCCATCTAGACGCAACAATGGTTCTCTCCTCGTCCAGAGCAAAGAAGAATGAAGAAAACCAAAAATTCATGGAAACAATTAGTCCTAGTGACTGGTACACCATCCTATCTGCAGCCTATATGACTATGAGACCAGAAGAAAAATGGTGCCTGGCTATCACTGTCAACCACTTGGAAGAGGATCTATATAGGAGATCCTGGATAGACAGGGAGAACAATGTGGAACAAAACTCAAAATCATTTGGAAAAAAAGTGGGGGACCAGGTTTTCTCCCCGATAGAGCCTGGTGGAACCACTGAGAATAGTCTCACTGAGAATATGGCCCCTAGGCTGCCCTTCAGGTCTGGAATTGAACACACACCTGTGGCTTCCAGCCAAACAATAGACAGGCATATGAGTTGAACATTTACCTGAAGTAGATACACTCTTTGGAGAGAACAAGCATGGGAGAAAGAAGGGCTGCTTATGCACAGGGAGACAGCTCAGGGGGCAGGAGTGCATGGAGGGATGGACACTGGGAAGAGGTAACTATGGGGAGGAAGTAGAAGAGGAGATGTTGCATTGTGGTAAACTGTGGTCAATGTCATGAGACAAAATGTATGTGAACTGCTGTATGGAAAGTGTATTTGCTCTGTAAATTTTCACCCAAATCACAATAAAAAGAAAAAAAAACCTACAAATATTTTATGAGCCCATTATTATTTAAAAAATCAAGGAAAGCTTTATACACGGAAAGAAATATTCTTTGGTGGTTACCAAAGATGAAAGAGGAGGAGAGGGAAAATTATTAATTAGGAAAGAGATGTATTTATTTGGGTGAAGGGAAAGGCAATATACAAAAAGTGGGTTACTAGCACAATATTACTAAGGAAAAGGAACAATTGGAAAGGTGCACAAGAGGTAAAGACAAAAAAGGTAAACACTGTTACATACACAATCCTGCATTATCAGTAATAACAAACATTTATCTGTGAGTGGATACATAAATAGACAAGAAAATCAGGTTTGGGTAGGTGAATAGGACAATAGTCATAGCCATATATAGGTTTGGCAAATGATATTTCTACATACATATTAGTATATGATGTAAAAATGTCCATATTTGTAGTAGAGCAAAGGGGGCAGTTATGAAATTATTTTAGCTATAACCAAACACTACACTAGGCCTGTGGGCTGAGGACCAATTTTCTCTATAAACTTTCACTCAAATTACAATAAAAAGTTTTTTAAAAAAAGAAATGAAAAAAGGAGCCCTGGTTTAACAATGGTTAAACATTCGGTTGCTAAACAAAAGGTCGATGGTTTGAACCCACTCAGTGTCTTGTGGAAGAAAAGACCTGGCAATCTGCTCTGTAAAGATTACAGCCTAGAGAACCCTATGGAGTGATTCTACTCCATCCTGTAGGGCTGTTATGAGTCAGAATTGATTTGACTGAGCTAAACTATAATGATAAGAGAAAATCTGGTTTACCTAAAAAGAGGAAATTCTCTCTCAAGACTGTAGCATCAGCAACTAATCAAGTTTCTGGCCTGCCATACAAATTTTGTACTTACCACCTCCTAAAACTGTGTACATTGATGTTGTTGTTGGTGGTGTTAGGCGCTGTCAAGTCATCTCCGATCCATAGCAACCCTATGCACAGCAGAACGAAATACCACCTGGTCCTGCATGAACTCTAAGATCTTTGCTATACTTCAGCCCATCGCAGCAGCCACTGTGTCAATTCATCTTCTTGAGGGCCTTCCCCTCTTTTGTAGATGTTCCACCTTACCAAGCATGACATACTTCTCCAGGGAATGCAAATCTCTTGGCAGAGCCAAGTGAGAGCCTCCAGCAGGGCATCTGTTTGTTGAAACGGCTCACTGGGTATTCCATCAATTCCTGGAGCTTTGTTCTTCACCAATTCATTTAGTGCAACTTCGACTTCTTCCTTCATTACCATTGGTTCTTGAACATATGCCATCTCCTCAAAGGATGAAGATTGACCAGTTCTTTTTGGTACAGTGACTCTGTGTATTCCTTCCATCGATACTTTGTACATCAATACTTTGAAATAAATCTATCTCTATCTGTCTATCTTTAATGGCACAAACCTTTAAGGGCTTGCCAGCTGAGAAAAGGTTAGTGGTTCAAGCCTACTCAGTGACTCTACAGGAGAAAGTCCTGGTGTTTCTATAAAAATTATAGTCAGGGAAAACCTGTAGGGCAGTTCTGCTTTGTCACATGGAGTTGATACGAGGCAAAGTTGACTCAACAGCACCCAACAAAGACATCTGTTTGTCCGCCTATTTGTCTGCCTGCCTGCCTCTCTTTCTGTCTGTCTATTGCTTACTGGTTCTGTTTCTCTGGAGAACCCTGACTGGTACAGGGTCACTCTTTCCCTCAGAATGAGTTCCTCAGATTAATTTAAAAACTTGTGGAGGAAGATACAATTTGAGGTTCTTAAGCAATTTGAGTGATATAGGAATTTGTAGGGAAAGTGAAAAATGACTAGGTATTACAAGATGCAGCATTTCCTGGAGTATTTAAGGGTTTGCACTTATCTACTATCTTCTTTCCTCAGATACCTATCTGATCAACTCCCTTCTCTTACCTCCTCGGTAAAATCTAACTTAGACACCCTATTAATACTACAGC
>NW_006929319.1:0-2123 GCF_000298275.1 Orycteropus afer afer
TCTGTAAATCTTCACCCAAATCCTAATAAAAAAAATTATTATTTTATGTTTTATCTTATCTACTATAGTGTGAATAAAATGATATCTCAATGAGGTTTTCATTTTCTGTTTGCTGATGGTTAATAATATTGAGCATCTTTTCATGTGTTGTTGGTCATATTAATGTCCTCTTTAGTGAAGTGTCTCTTCATGTTATTTGCCCAGTTTTCAATTGGGTTATTATCTTTTTGTGGGTAAATTGAAGAAGTTTTATATACATTTAAATATTAGAACTTTGTCAGTCATATTGAGCCTGAAAATTTTGTTCCCAATATATATGTTGTCTTTTTACTCTTTTGATAAAGTCTTTTGATGAACATAAGTATTTAATTTTCATGAGGTCCCTGCTATCTATTTTGTTTTCTATTGCCAAACATTCAATTCTGTGTTTGATAGTCTATTACTGAAAAAGAAAAGGTGTCAAAGATTTGCTCCTATATTTTTCCATGAATTTTATTGTTTAGATTTAACATACGGGTCCTTCATCCATTTTTAATTAGTTTATGTTTATGGCATAGGGTATGGACTTTGTCTAATTTTTCTACATGTGGAAATCCCATTTTTTCCAGCACCACTTTTTTTTTTATTTTAAGAGCTTGTTTTACATTCAAAGTCATGCATACATTTAGTTTCATTCCTCATTCACCACTTCCAACCCTAACCCAGTCTCCTCCCCTCCCTACCCTGCAACACTCCCCCTGTGCCCCTCATAATTTTGCACTCCTGTTTGTCCTGCGTTTCCTCAAGTTTGAATGATGGTCCTTTGGTGTTCCATGGTTTATTGCTTTAGAGGATGTATTACCATTGTGTCTGTGGATGCAGCATCCTGGGTTGAGTGGTCTGCGTGTACATGTCACTAAACATTGGGCTGAGAGCCTGCCCCTGGGGGTGAGTTTTATTCCAGGCGCTGAATGTATTTCAGGGCCATATATTGGGAGTCTCACCAGACTTCATCTGACCAGTAATTCTGGTCATTATTGAGTTTTTGGATTTTTTTTCATGTTTTCCCTCTCACTCTATCCAAGATCTCCAGATTTGATCCTTTCCTGAGTGGTTGGCATTGGTAGCTGGACACCATCCGGTTCTTCTGGTCTCAAGGGCCATCGTACCTAGGGTTGATTGCTTCTAAATGCCCTTTTTTATTTGGGGGTGTGCATTCTTCTTCACTTCCCACACTAGGAGACCATTAGCTGCATCTTAGGTGACTGCTTGAAAGCTTTTAAGACCCCAGTCGCTACTCACCAATGGAGGATGTGGAGCAATGCTTTTAGGCATTTTGTTGCGCCAATTGAGTCTGGTGTACACCAGTACTATGGTCCTGAGGTAGTAGCTCTATTGGATCTCTCTCCCATAGTGTTGGAATGTCTGTGAGGGATTACTCTGTGTCTGTCTTCTATTGTTTCTGTAAGGACTGCAGGTATTTTGTATCACTGGTGTCTGTACAAGATTAGCCTCAGCTGAGTCTATCCTTGGTCTGGAGTATACCTCTATTCACTGATCCCTGTCTGATCATGTTAGATGTTTATGTGTTTATCTGTATAGCCTAGTGTTTGGTGTTAATGGTAATGTGGTATTGTGGACACATTGGTTAGTTTTAACATCTGTCGTCTATATCATATTGTGCACAGTTCGGTGTCCTCTCATTTCCCAATGTTATCAAGGTGTTATCAAGACGATCATATATCCTTCCTCTATATTCCTCCCCCTACCCATGTCAGCGTATAAGCCCCAACTAGCCCTAAATTAATCCCTCCCTTTCCCTCCCATCCTGGTAACCTACTAGGTGAGTTCCCTTTCCAAAGCAAACTATCTTTTTAGAGTAATGGGCTCATATAATACTTGTCCTTCTGAGATTGACTTATTTCACTCAGCATAATGTCCTCCACGTTCATCCATGTTGCAAGATGATTCCCGTATCCCTCATTGTTCTTTAATGTGGCATAGTATTCCATTGTGTGGATATACCATAACTTGGTTATCCACTCATCCGTTGATGGGCATTTAGGTTGTTTCCATTTCTTTGCTATGGTGAATTGTGCTGCAATTACCATAGGTGTACATATGTCTGTTCATGTACTATCTCT
>NW_006929319.1:2603-3416 GCF_000298275.1 Orycteropus afer afer
AAGTTTTCTGTAGATTTTGGAGATAAGTCCTTTGTCAGATATGTCATAGGCAAATATTTTCTCCCAATCTGTAGGTTCTCTTTTTACCCTTTTGAGGAAATCTTTCTATGTGCACAGGAATTTAACTTTTAAAAAGGTCCCAGTCATCTAGCTTCTCTTTTACCTCCTGCATATTCTGGGTTATGCTTGACAGTCTATTTATGGTGTAAATTAGTGTTACTAGATTTGCCCTTATTTTATCCTTGATAAATTTTATAGTTTGGGGTTTTACATTTACATCTTTGACTCAGCTTGAATTTATTTTTGTGTATGGGGTGAGGTATGGGTCTTGCTTCTTTTTTCTACAGGTGGATATTCAGTTTTGCCACCACCATTTGTTAAAGAGGCTATCCCTTCCCCATTTAATTGGCTTTGTGCCTTTGTCAGAGATCAGTTGTCCATAGATGGATGGGTCTACGTCTGAGCTTTCCATTCTGTTCCATTGGTCTATCTGTCTATCCTTGTACAAATACCATGCTGTTTTGACTATTGTGGCTATATAGTAGTTCTTAAGATCTGTGAATATGAGACCTCCCACTTTGTTTTTCATCTTGAGAAGTGCTCTGCTTATTTGAGGTCTCTTTCCTTTCCATATGAAATTAATAACTAGTTTCTCCATGTCCTTAAAAAAATTTGTTGGAATCTGGATCTGGATAGTTAAATGTATAGATTGCTTTAAGTAGTATTGACATTTTCACAATGTTTAGTCTACCTATCCATGAACAAGGCAGGTTCTTCCATTTATGTAGTATCCTTGTTGTCTCTTGTAGCAGT
>NW_006929319.1:4507-5315 GCF_000298275.1 Orycteropus afer afer
TACAGTTTTTCATAATATTCTGTCAGTATCTTTTTTATTACAGTTATTTCTGTTGTGATGACACTTTTCGTTTACAATTCTTGATATTTGGGTCTTCTCCTTCTTTTCCTTTGTTAGACCTGCCAGTGGTTTATCGATTTTTTTAATATTTTCGAAGAACCAGCTCTTAGTTTTGTTGATTTTCTCTATGTTTTTTTTTTTTATATTCTGTTTCATTTATTTCTGCTCTGATCTTTATTATTTCCTTGCTTCTAGATACTGTAGGACTCTTTTGTTGTTCTATTTCTAGTTGTTGCAGTTGATAAGTTAGAGTGTTGATTTTGTTCTTTTCCTCTTTTTTGATGTATGCATTTATTGCTATAAACTGTCCTCTGATACTGCTTTTGCTGTGTCCCATAGGTTTTGGTAGGATGTATCTTCATTCTCATTAGTTTCTAGGATTTTTTTTTTTTATTTCAGTTTGTATCTGTTCTGTAACCCAATAGTTTTGAAGCAGAGAGTTGTTCAGCTTCCATATGTTTGATGCTTTTCATTGCTCTTCCTATTATTAATTTCCAGATTTACAGCATTGTTGTCAGAGACGATGCTTTGCAGTATTTCAATGCTTTTGAATTTATTGAAGCTTGTTTTATGTCCTAGCATATGTTTTATTCTAGAGAAGGATCCATGTGAACTGGACAAGAATGTGAATTTTGTTCTTTTTTTAAAATATATTTTTTAAATTGTGATTTGGGTGAAGGTTTACAGAGCAAATTCACTTTCCATACAGCAGTTCACATATACTTTGTCTCATGACATTGACCACAGT
>NW_006929320.1:0-5175 GCF_000298275.1 Orycteropus afer afer
TTGGTCAATGACATGAGACAAAGTATATGTGAACTGCTGTATGAAAAGTGAATTTACTCTGTAAATCTTCACCCAAATCCTAATAAAAAAAGAAAGAAAGAAAGAAAGAGGGCACAATGCCAGATCATATGCCATGTGAGCACTTGACACTGTCCAGCTGCTGTGAAATTAGGTACCTCTTGATGCCTGTCTAAAACAAGCATATTATATAAAAGCCATGAACTTGGAATGCACACACCTACTATGTAATTTTTGTTGCAGCTTGCCTGTGGTCTTTAGCAAAACTCTAGACAACATACAAAACTGTGGATCTGCTATGCTTTCCCCAGAGTTTTAAAAACTCAAGGGAATAAGCTATTTCAATCTTAGTTTCAGAAGATGCTATTTAACTCTAGCTCCAAGTGTCCCTGGTGGTCATTGCCATTTTGTAAAGTTACAGGGTTTTTGTTTTAAAATGCACAGTGGGCTTATAGACCAACTTTATCAGATGAATTATCTCTTTTAGGAAATCTTCTAGAACACAAAAAGTAATATACTGAAGACCAAATTTCTTATCAGGTATGTGCCAGGAAATTTCTATAGATAATAAAAATTCTGTATATAGAACTCTTCTTGCCTGCCTGCAAAAACATATTTGAAGATAATTCTATTCCACCAATGTTTTTCATTCCTTGCAAATTTTATACCTGAGCATAAATTTCCTCCTTCACCTCAGACCTTTTTTCACCTCAGCTATATCAAATAGCATTGTAAATCACTGACTCATTTCAAATTAAATTTTGTACCAGAAAACCAATTTCCTTATCCCAATTAGTAAAATAATGTATATTGTTAGTACACATGAGCAAAAACACCCATATGACATTTTAAAGGGAACAAAACAGTCTGTAGATTTTCCTATCTCTGGAATGATTTCTGAAGGGCAAGATGGGGCAATCTACTTCCGTAGTGATACTGCCTCGGAAACGCAAGGAGGGGTCGCTATGAGTCGGGTCTGACTGGATGGCACATAACAACAACAAACAACAACCACAGATGCAGTCCACCGACTCCATCAGGACTAGTGTCCTTTATAGCATAGATAAGGTACTGTCATGTACATGCAGTGATGTTATTTTTCTTTTCTACTTGTGTTCAAATTTTGAACAGAAACTATAAGGTGGTGATCCTTTTACAGTGGTAATAATAGACACTCTCTGAGGTTGGGAAATGAAGCAGTTAGAGAGATGAAAAATGAAAAGCAGATGGTAGATATAGCAAGGAGAGAAGAAAGGTAACGTTCACACCCTAACTCTCTCACCGCCCCCAGAATGGTGAAAACATTTTTTTTTTCTCCCATTCACAAGGCTCTGACTGTCTGCACCCAAGCGGCTCCTTTAACCTCCCCACATCCTACTTCTTCCTGGCAGAGAGTTGATCCCTTAATATTTTATGAGAGTCCACTGAAAATTATTCTGTGTGGTAGACTCTTAGCTGCATTACAGAGTCACCAAGTCAAATGTTACAGATACTAGTAGCTTGTCTGGGCTACAGCTGTTCTCTCCCTGGACTAAGGAAGTATGAAAGCCAAGTCAGGATACAGGCAATGATGGAAATTAATAGAAAAGTGAGTTTATGCAGCTGAGGTTATTATGAAGCCCCTCAAACTACCCCTACATAATAAACAAAGCCTAAAGAGGTCAAGGTAAGGGAGACATTTGCACTGATAAAGGAAGGAACTTTGCATGCCAACTTAAATTTGCTTCAGTTCTAGATTGATCTGTGACCTTTCATGACAACAAGAAAAACACAGAATTTGGAATCAAACAGATTGAGTTCAAATCCCAGTTCAATCTCTTATTTCCAAAAAGATTCTTAACAGCTTTCAGGTGTAGTTTCCACATTTATATAATGGGTATGTAACATCTACCTCATTTGATTGTTGTGCGGATTAAATAAAATATTGCTGTTAGGTGCCACTGAGTTAATTCCGACTCATGATGACATTACATAAAACAGAACGATGGCAGTTCTGCACCATCCTCCCAACTGTTGCTATATTTAAGCCCACTGTTATAGCTACAGTGTCAATCTATCCTGCTGAGGGTCTTCCTCTTTTTTGCTAAGCCTCTATATATAAAGTTCTTGGTGCAGAATTTTAAACCAAGGGCTTAAAAATGTTAGCTCTTTTTATTTTAGTCTAAAGCTATTCAAAACAATTTAAAAGTAGTAGCAGTGTATGATAGTAAATATAGTAAGGACAATGACAATGGCTTTTTAATGAATGCTTTAATGGCTAGGCCCTGTGCAAACATATGCATATACTAAAAAACTCACTGCCGTCGAGTAGGATCCAACTCATAGTGACCCCGCCTTGGGTTTCCAAGGCAGTATCACTACAGAAGTAGATTGCCCAACCTTCTTTCCAAGGAGTAGCTGGTGGGTTTGAACCACCAGCTTTCCAGTTAGCAGTCAAATGCCTTAGGCACTATGCCACCATAGCTCCCCATATGTACTTGGTATTTATAAATCTCACAAATATCTTGCAAAGTGGATGTTATTTAAATATTATTTAAAAGAAAAAAAAATCCCTATTAATTTGTATAAACAGTAAGGAGAAAACTTTGGACAGGTACAGGAAATTCCACCCCTTCCTTTGAGTCAGTGTTCTACCAGACAAATGAGTATAGTTACTTAGACTTTAGGAAGGTTAAGTGACTTCTTCAAGGTCACACTGCTAAGAATTGCACATTTCCATTATTTATGTTCATATATGTAATAACTGTCCCCAGTTTATGTAGCATATCTCAACACCTGAAAGAGATTTTGAAACCCAAGTACATCCATACAAACTCACCACCCTAACTCTTGTTCCTGCATAGATAAGCTCAGAAAAGCACTCTATTCCAAAACTGTCCTTCACTACCAATCTGTGAAGTGGCCTTAAGGAATACCACACATGCTAGAGAAAGAAGGCAAGCATCTCCAGTCTGCCCAGGAAGTCCTCAGAGGCTGATCGGACAGGGCCTAGATTCACAGAACTCCCATTCGGAACAGCACAGACACCCAGAACTGAGAACTAAAATCTAATCCTCCCCCACACGGAGAATACTAATTAAAGTAAATACTGGGAGAAGAATATCAAATGCACCATGGATTGCTAGAAGAACAAACAAATTTGTCTTGGAGACAGAATGCTCCTTAGAAATGAGAATGGCCAAACTTCGTCCCTTGTACTTTGGTCATGTTGTCAGAAGGGACCAGTCACTGGAGAAGGAAATCATGCTGGGTGAAGTCAGCAGAAAAGGGAACACTCTGAACAAGATGGGTTGACACAGTGGCTGTGACAACGGGTTCAAGGGTGGCAATGGTGTGATGATGGGGCGGGACCAGGCAGTGTTTCGTTCTGTTGTACGTAGGGTCGCTATGAGTAGAAACCTACTCGACAGCACCTAACAACAATAATAACAACAACACTGGGAGAAAGAAGACAACTTCCTCATCAGGAACTAATGTTGAGCCAAACACCAACTGACATCACATCCACTGCCTCAGAGGAGAACTCAATTGTTATATGAAAATGATTAGACTCTTCAAAAGAGAACCTACAGCTTGGGGAAAAAAAAAATTCAGCAATGACATATCTGATAAGGGACTTATCTCTAGAATTTAGAGAAAGCTCTAATAGCTCAACAGCAAAAGGACAAATAACCCAATTAAAAAGTGAGCAGAAGACCTGAATAGACACTTCACCGAAGAGGATATTCAGGAGGCCAACAAACATATGAAGAAATGTTCACGATTATTAGCCATTAGAGAGATGCAAATGAAAACAACAATGAGATATCATCTTGCCCCAACACTAGTAGTAAAGTTCAACAAGACAGTAAATAACAAATTCTGGTGAGGATGCAGAGAGATTGGGACTCTCATACACTGCTGGTGGGACTGCAGAATGATACAACCACTGTGGAAAGCAGTATGGTGATTCCTTAATACCATTTGACCCAGCCATTCCATTATGGGTATATATCCTAAAGAAGTCAGAGCCATGACAAGAACAGACATATACACACCCATGTACATTGCAGCACTACTGACAATAGGCAAAAGGTGCAAACAACCTAGGTTCCCATTAACAGAAGAATGGATAACCAAAGTATGGTACATACATACAGTGTAATACTATGCAACCCTAAAGAATAATGTAGAATCAGCAAAACACGGGATAATATGGATGAACTTGGAGGACATTATACTGAGTGAAATAAGTCAATCACAGAAGGAAAATATTGTATTAGTCTGTTATTGTAAAAAGTCAAGGAAAGATTTATATATGGAAGGAAATTTTATTTGTTGGTTACCAGGGGTAGGAGGGGAGGAGAGGGAACACTGCTAGATTGGTAGAGACAAGTATGGATTTGGGTGAAAAGAAGGGCAATGTATCAAATATGAGTGATCAACATGGTGGCACTGAGGAAGAGGAAGACAGAAAGAGGTACATGGGAGGTACAGACAACAAAGATGAACGCTTTTGCACATACAGTACCACATTGTCATTGAAGGCAAACATGGATATATCAGTGAATAGAAGGGCAGACAGGCTGAACTATTAGGTATGTCTATGCAGGGGGTAATGTGCCCAAGACCTGTATAAGGTTGGCAGACAAAGTTTCCACAAATGTATTGCTATGTTCTGTAAGAATTCCCAGGTATATAGTAGAGCTGACAAGGACAAGGTTGTAGTCACTTCTTGGTCACAGCCAGCTACCCAAAGGAAGCAAGTAGTTGGACCTGTGGGCTCGGGAAGGTAGTCTCAGGGGACATCAAGCTCAACTGGCATAACACACTACACAAAACATTGTTCCACATCCTACTTTGGCAAGTAGCAACTGGGATCTTAAAAGCTTGCAAGCAGCCATCTACATGCAACAATGGGCCTCTCCTCATCCAGAGCAAAGAATGAAGAAAACCAAAGATTCATGGAAACAATTAGTCCAAGCAACTGATACACATATGATCCTCAGCCTGTACAACTATGAGACCAAAAGAACTAGATGGCGCCCGACCACCATTGTCAACCACTCAGAGGTGGATCTATGTAGGAGATCCTGGATAGAGTGGAAGAACAATGTGGAACAGAACTCAAAATCATTGAAAAAAAAAAAAAAAAAGAGGTTGGGGGAACCAGGTTTG
>NW_006929321.1:0-856 GCF_000298275.1 Orycteropus afer afer
AGACTGCAGCTCCGTCTGTCTCCTTTTTTGGTATTTTCATGCAAATTCTTCTGCTAGTTGGGGTTTAGTCCACTTTTATATCCTTCCCTTCAAGGGTCATGTGTCCAGGATCATCTTCTGTGTCTGTGTTAATTGGTTTCCCTTTTCTTTGTTGAAGAGGCTCTGTGCAGTCTTTCTGCCTAGTCTGCCATCTTGCCGGAACCTGAAAAAGTCTTTTCATGCTCGTGTTTGTTAGGTTTCAGGAATCTAGCTTATATTCTTCCATTTGTGCATTTTTAGTTATATTTTATAATCTATTTGTACCATAAACTAGAGTCCCTAAGTTTGCCCCTGTTTTTTCTTTGATTATTTGCATAGTTTTATCTTTTACATTTAGGTCTTTGATCCATCTTCAGTTTTTGTATTCGATGAGAGAGATGGATCCTGTTTGATATTTTTTTGCAGATGGATATCCAGTTTTGCCAGGACCATTTGTGAAAAGGACTCTCTCTTCCCCATTTAATGGATTCTAGCCCTTTGTCAGAAATCAGCTGACCGTAGGTAGATGGATTTACTTCTGGGTTCTCAGTTCTGTTCCACTGGTCTATGTGTCTGTCATTGTACCAGTACCAGGCTATTTTGACTACTGTTGTTGTATAGTCGGTTTTGAGATTAGGATATGTGAGGCCTCCTACTTTGTTTTTCTTGTAGTGTTTCACTTAACTGGGTTCTCTTTCCTTTCCATATAAAGTTCATGATTAGTTTTTCCATCTGTTTGAAGAACCACGGTGGAATCTAGATCAGGATTGCATTATATTTGTAGATTGCTGTGGGTAGTATTGACATTTTTACAATATATATATATATAAAAGTTTAA
>NW_006929321.1:3111-3821 GCF_000298275.1 Orycteropus afer afer
AGTTCTTCTTCACCTTCTCAGATTATTTGCTCTACATACAGATTGAATATATATGGTGAAAGGATACAACCCTGACACACTCCCTTCCTGATTTTAAATCATGCAGTATCCCCTTGTTCTGTTCATATGACAGCCTCCTGGTCTATATACAGGTTCCTTGTGAGTACAATTAAGTGCTCTGGAATTCCCATTCTTCTCAGTGTTATCCACAATTTGGTATGATCCATACAAGCAAATGCCTTTGCATAGTCAATAAAACACAAGTAAACATCTTTCTGGTATTCTTTGCTTTGAGCAGAGATCCATCTGACATCAGCTATGACATCCCTTGCTGCACATCCCCTTCTGAAGCCAGCTTGCATTTCTGGAAGTTCTCTGTCAATATATTGTTGCAACCATTTTTGAATTATCTTCAGTAAGATTTTACTTGCGTGTGATATCAATGATATTGTTTGATAATTTCCACATTTTGTGGAATCACCTTTCTTTGGAATGGGTACAAATATGGATTTCTTCCAGTCAATTGGCCAGGTAGCTGTCTTCCAAATATCTTGGCATAGCAACGTGAGTGCTTCCAGCACGGCATCTTTTTGTTGAAACATCTCAATGGGTTTTCTGTCAATTACCAGGATTTGTTTTTTGCCAATTCTTTTAGTGCAGCTTCAACTTCTTCCTTCAGTATCATTGGTTCTTGATCATATGCTACCTCC
>NW_006929321.1:3921-6179 GCF_000298275.1 Orycteropus afer afer
GAATCTTTCAATATTACAATTTGAGGCTTAAATGTTTTCCTTAGTTCTTTCAGTTTGAGAAATGCCAAGCGTGTTCTTCCCTTTTGGTTTTCAAACTCCAGGTCTTTGCACGTTTCATTATAGTAATTGGCTTTGTCTACTCGAGCTGCTCTTTGAAATCTCCTTTTATCCTTTTGATTCTTCCTTTTGCTTTAGCTACTCTATGTTCAAGGGCAGGTTTCAGATTCTCTTCTGACATCCATTTTGGTCTTTTCTTCCTTTCCTGTCTTTTTAATAACCTTTTGCTTTCTTCTTGGATGATGTTCTTGATGTCATCCCACAATTCTTCTGGTTTTCCATCATTGGTGTTCAGTGCATCAAATCTATTCCTTAAATGGTCTCTAAATTCAGGAAGGATATAATCAAGGTTATATTTTGGTTCTCGTGGACTTATTTTAATTGTCTTCAGCTTCAACTTTAACTTGCATATGAGTAGTCGATGGTCTGTTCCACAATCAGCCCCTGGCCTTGTTTTGGCTGAAGATACTGAGTTTCTCTATTGCCTCTTTTCTGCAGATCTATTCAATGTGATTCCTGTGCACTCCGTCTGGTGAAGCATGTATAGCTACCATTTGTGTTGTTGAAAAAAGGTATTTGCAATGAATAAGTTGTTTGTCTTGCAAAATTCTATCATGTGATCTCCAGCGTTATTTCTATCACCAAGACCATGTTTTCCAACTACTGGTGATTCTTCTTTGTTTCCAACTTTTGCATTCCAGTCACCAGTGATAATTAACACATCCTGATTGCATGTTTGGTCAATTTCAGACTGCAGAAGTTGGTAAAATTCTTCAGTTTCCTCATCTTTAGCTTTAGTGGTTGGTGCATAAATTTGAATATTAGTCATATTAACTGGCCTTTCTTGTAGGCATATGGATATTATCCTATCACTGACAGCATTGTACTTCAGGATAGATCTTGAAACAGTCTTTGTGATGATGAGTGCCATGCCATTCCTCTTCAATTTGTCATTTCTGGCATAGTAGATCATATGGTTGTCCGATTCAAAATGGCCAAAACCAGTCCATTTCAGCTCACTAATGCCGAGGATATTAATCTTTATGCGTTCCATTTAATTTTTGAAAACTTCCAATTTTCCTAGATTCATACTTCATACATTCCATGTTCTGATTATTAAGGGTTTGTGTTTTTTTTTTTTTTTGGCAGCTGTTCCTTCTCATCTTGAGTAGTGCCATGTTAGCAAAAGGAGGCCCTGAAAGCCTTACGTCATTATGGTTGGCTCTATTCTGAGGAGGCAGCTCTTTCCTAGTCATATTTTGAGTGCTTTCCAACCTCAGAGGCTCATCTTATGGCAGTATATTAGATAATGTTTCAGGGCTATTCATAAAGTTTTTCAGTAATAAATCAGACAGTGTTTCACTGCTATTCATAAGGTTTTCACTGGCCAATTCTTTGAGAAGTGGGTTCCCTCTTCCTTCTTCTGAGTCTGTCTTAGTCTGGAAGTGCTACTGAAACTTGTCCACCATGGGTAATTGTGCTGACATTTTGGAATACTGGTGGCATAGCCTCCAGCCTCACAGTAACACATAAGCTACCACAAGATGACAGACTGACAGATGAGTTCATCTCCCTTAGTTGTTCCAAACTGTTCCACTACTGCTTCCTGGCCTTCCCTACCTGTTCTGGCCCTCCAGAAGCCATCTGCCACCATTTCCCAGCCTTCCCTACCAGCTCGATCATTAGGTCATTGTATATTTACATTTACAAGAAACCGCCAGACTGTTTTTCAAAGTGGACTGTTTTACACTCTAAGCAGCAGTGCATGAGGACCTCAGATACATCACATCTTCAAATGTGTCACCCCTTTACTGTCTAGACTGTAAGTGCTGGATTTCTTTTAGCCAAACATTTCTGACATTGAACAACAAGTACCTTGTGATAACCTGTTGAGAAATAATTTGCCATAATTCATAGAATTCTAGTGATCCTGAGATTTTTCAGTTTAGTCAGTTACTAATATGGAGGGGAAATGTTCTAGCAGTTAATTTTGGCAACAGATCACCATTATCCAAAGCTATATTGACTTCTTTATAAGCTTTCAAACTGTGTCTTTTTATTCTTAGGTTAAAATATTATATTCAGTTTCTTTTCTTGGAAGAATGGAGATAAGGCTATTGTCATTTTCATTTCCTTTGTCATATGAAAATTTTCTCTGCGTAGACTAGTTTCAGCAATAAAGAGGCTTACTGTAGCTTTTA
>NW_006929322.1:0-2529 GCF_000298275.1 Orycteropus afer afer
CTAAGTTTCATGTGGGATACCATCAAAAAGAATAACCTATGTGTAATCGGAATTCCAGAACAAGAAGAGAAAAATAAAACCACAGAAAAAATTGTAAATAATTTGCTGGAAGAGAATTTTCCTGGCATATATCCATTTAGGAAGTCCAATGAACCCCAAATAGGATAGACACCAAAAGAAAATCACCAAGACATATCATCATCAAACTAACCAAAACCAAAGACAAAGGAAAAATCCTGAGAGCAGCATGGGAAAAATGAAAAGTTACCTACAAGGGGCAACCAGTAAGACTAAGCTTGGATTTCTCAGCAGAAACCATGCAAGCAAGAAGACAACAGGATGGGATATATAAAACCCTGAAAGAGAAAAATTTCCAACCAAGAATTATATACCAAGCAAAACTGTCTCTCAAAGATGATGGTGAAATTAGGACATTTCCAGATAAGCTGAAATTAAGAGAATTTGTTAAAACTAGACCAACCTTACAAGAAATCTTTTGACAGAGAATCAACAACAGCAAACAAGAACTAACCATTAACAAATGTGATGCCATAACCCAGAAACCAACCCAGTTACAGAAGCAGCCAAAGTAAATAAGCTTACAAGATTATAAACAGGGAACCAGAGACATCAATTGACAAATTAAGACAACTACAAGCCAAAAAGAGGTGAAAAAATTGCTGGTGGGACTGTAAAATAATACAACTACTATGGAAAGCAGTATGGCGATTCCACAAAAAGTTGGAATTAGAAATACCTTTTGACCCAGACATTCCATTACTAGGTATATATTCTAAAGAAGTGAGAGCTAGGACAAAACCACATATATGCACACCCATGTTCACCGCAGCACTATTTACAACAGCAAAAAAGATGGAAAGAACCCACGTGCACATCAACAGAAGAATGGATAACCAAACTATGTACATACACACAATGGAATACTAGCAACCCTAAAGAATAATGAAGAATCTGCAAAACACCACATAATGTGGATGACTTGGAGGACATTGTTGTTGTTGTTATGTGCCACAGAGTTGGCCCTGACTAATAGTGACCCCTCTTTGGGCTGCAGAGGCAGTATCACTTCAAAAGTAGATTGCTCAACCTTCCTCCCAAGGAGTGGCTGGTGGGTTTGAACCACCAGCCTTCTGGTTAGCAGTCAAGTACCTTGGGCACTACGCTACCAGAGCTCCATGGAGAACATTATGCTGACTGAAATAAATCAATCATAGAAGGACAAATATAGTATTAATTCATTACTGTAAAAAGTCAAGTAAAGGTTTATATCTGGAAAGAAGTGATAGAGAAACTCAGAATCATCAGTGAGATGAAGACCAGAGGCTGGTTTATATCTGGAAGATTATAACCTGTTGGTTATCAGGGGTAGGAGGGGAGTGGAGGAAACACTGCAAAAAAAAAAAAAATACACACACACACACACATATATATATCCATTTACCCTTAACACTTTACTATACATAAATTATATTTCAATGAAATGCATTTTAAAAAAGCCAATTAAAAAATTATATGAATAGTACAATTACCATATATGAGTATTTCTAACACATAAAAATGAATGTTTTGTTTAAGGCTCTGCACATATGTGGTAGAACACAAAAACATGCCTGGGCATGATCCCACTACCTTAGCATAAGTGCTCCCTGGAGGAGGAAAGGAAAGGAAGAGGTGAGTGACTCTGTGGTAGATCTTTAATGTTTTACTCATATCAAAATTAAATAGTAATATGATCCGATTTTTGCTAAAATATATACTCATTTCAACCTCATGTATCCATGAGTTTCTATATAGTCTGAGCACAGATAACATTTTTTTTTTCTTTTCCATATTAAAAATGTTCTTTCTGGGAAAAAGAAAAGTAAAGATTCTTAGCAACTTCTGCAGTCTGAAGTTGATCAAACACAAAATCAAACTGTATTGATAATTACTGGTGATTGAAGTATGAAAGTCAGAAACAAAGGAGAAGGACCAGTAGTGGGAAAATAATGGCCTTGGTGATAGAAACAATGCCGCAGACTGTAAGACAGAATTTGCAAGACCAATGCCTTATTGATTGCAAATAACTTTTTAATCAACATAAACACTGACTACAAGGAAATCTCACCAGGTGGAATACACAGGAATCAATTCAACTACATCTGTGGAAAGAAATGATAGAAAAACTCAGAATCATCGGTGAGAAGGACAGAGGCTGACTGTGGAACAGAACATCAATTGCTCCTGTCCAACTTTAAACTGAAGCTGAAGAAGATTAAAACAAGTCCATGAAAGCCAAAATACAACTCTGAATTCAGAGACCTTCTCAAGAATTAACATGATGGAAGGAATGGACAAATTTCTAGAAACACACCACTTACGTAAACTAACACAGATTGATGTGGAAAAGTTGAACAGGCCCATCACAAAAGAAGAATTTGAAGAGGTCACCAAAAAATTACCAACTAAAAACAGTCCTGGCCCAGATGGTTTTACTGGAGAATTCTACAAAACATTCAGAGAAGAACT
>NW_006929322.1:4759-5308 GCF_000298275.1 Orycteropus afer afer
CATTATGCTGAGTGAAATAAGTCAATCACAAAAGGACAAATATTGTATTAGTCCATTATTGTAAAAGTTAAGGAAAGGTTTTTCTATGGAAAGAAAATTTCTTTGTTGGTTACCAGGGGTGGGAGGGGAGGTGAGGGAATGCTGTTAGATAGATAGATAAGTATGGATTTGGGCGAACAGAAGGGAAATGTACCAAATGGGAGTGACCAATATGGCAGCATTGAGGATGAGAAAGACATAGAGAGGTACATGAGAGGTACAGACAACAAATATGAACCCTTTTGTACATACAGGACTGCGTTGTCAGTGAAGACTAACATGAGTACATGGGTGGACAGATGGGTGGACAGGCTGAACGATTAAGTATGTCTATGAAATGGGGAGTGTATCCAAGAACATGTATAGGGTTGGATCTTAAAAGCTGGCAAGCTGCCATCTAGATGCAACGATGGGACTCTCCTCGTCCAGAGCAAAGAAGAATGAAGAAAACCAAAATTCATGGAAACAATTAGTCCTAGTGACTGGTACACCATCCGATCTGCAGCCTAT
>NW_006929323.1:0-632 GCF_000298275.1 Orycteropus afer afer
TGAAACATCTTTTTTGATGTCGAATGCCATGCCATTCCTCTTCAATTTGTCATGGTTAGCATAATAGATTGTAAGATTGTCTGAGGCAAAATAGCCAAAACCAGCCCATTTCAGCTTACTACTTCCTAGGATATCAATATTCATGTGTTCCATTTCATTAGGACAACTTCCAATTTCCCTAGAGTCATACTCTGCACATTCTACATTCTGATTTTTAATGGTTGATTGCAGCTGTTTCTTCCCATTTTGAGTCATACTCCATCACCAAATGCACGTTCTGAAATTTTACTCCATCCTACTTTGGCAAACAGCAACTGGGGTCTTAAAAGCAACAGGGTCTCTCTCTGTCCACAAAAGAAAAGAGTGAAGAAAATCAAAGATTCAAAGAAACAATTAGTCCAAAGGACTAATGGACCATGTGAACCCCAGTTTCCACTATCCTGAGATCAGAAGAACTAGATGCTGCCTGGCCACCACTACTGACCAACACTCGTTTTTCAGTTTGCCATACTGTGGTGGCTTGTGTGTTGCTGTGAGTCTGGAGGCTATGCCGCCAGTAGTTCAAATTCTAGCAGGGTCACCTATGGTGGACAAGTTTTGGCAGAGCTTCCAGACTAAGACTTGGAAGAAGG
>NW_006929323.1:2032-2620 GCF_000298275.1 Orycteropus afer afer
TAGAGATTAGTCTCCTGTTCTGTATGTCATCTCTGCAATTTTTTTTTCCCCCAGTCTGTAGGTTCTCTTTTTACTCTTTTGGTAAAGTCTTTCTCATGCACATAAATGTTTAATGTTTAGGAGGTCTCAGTTGTTCAGTTTGTCTTCTGCTGTTTGTGCATTTTCAATTATGTTTGTGAATGTATTTATACCATATATTAGAGCTTCTAAGTTTGCACTGTTTATTCTCTGATGACCTTCATAGTTTCAGGTTTTATATTTGGATCTTTGCTCCATCTTGAAAGGAACACTGCTGGTGTAGTGCCTAAAGTATTAACTGCTAACAGAAGGTTGGTGGTTCAAACCCACAAGCAGCTCCATGGAAGGAAGATGGGGCAATCTTCTTCGGTAAAGATTTACCACCAAAGAAGCCCAGCGGGGGTTGCTATGAGTCAGATTCAACCCAATGGCAGTGAGCTTGGCTAGAGTTTGAATCTTTCTTGACTTAGTTTTAGTGTGAGAGATATGGACCCTGTTTAATTTTTCTGCAAATGGATATCCAGTTAAAGAGACTATCTCTTCACCTTTCAAGGGTTTCAGCCCTTGTCA
>NW_006929323.1:4075-4587 GCF_000298275.1 Orycteropus afer afer
TGGGTGTTGGATTTTGTCAAATGCCTCTTCTGCATCAATTGATAAGATTAGGTGGTTATTTTCCTTTGTGTTGTTTATGTGGTGGATTATTTTGTGTAGTTTTCTAATGTTGAACCATATTTGCAAACCTGGCAGGAATACCACTTGGTCATGAAATATTATTATTTTTTTATATGTTGTTGGAAACAGTTGGCTAGGATTTGTCTGTGTTCATGAAGCATGTTTGTGCATAGATTTTTGCCTGGTCTTTGCCTGGTTTTCATATCAGGGTTATGCTTGTTTCAAAGAACAAGTTCAGGACTATTCCATTCTTTTTTTTCTATCTTTCTTTTCTTTTTTCCTTTTTTTTTTTTTAAGTTTTGGAATAGTTTGAGTAGAATTGGTGTCAGCTTATTTCTGAATGTTTGGTAGAATGCATGTTTTGGTTACCTACTGCCACTCTTACAGAAGATACCACAAATAATAAGGCTTTAACAAACAGGAGTTTATTCTCTTACCATTTTGAAGGCTTA
>NW_006929323.1:4687-5385 GCF_000298275.1 Orycteropus afer afer
GGGAGGCAGGGTGCTGAACAACAACTTGGCTACATGCAGGGTTTAAGTGTGTCAAAAAGCTGTAGACCTTTCCCAAAGCTTCTCCTTATATAAGAGAAGCAGACCACATCCCCACATCCCTAAAACAGCTATTCAGCTGCTTGTGGCAGATTCCACCATGGGGTTGATTACCACTCTTATCATGGGGAATAACTACACCAGCTGTCTAGCCTCTCAAAACCAGGCCAAACCAAATTGACATGTAATCTTAACTACTACAATATACCAAGGAAACCTTCTGGGCCAAGACTTTTTTCCCCTTATGATCTGTTTAAGGAGATCTGGTGGCATAGTGCCTAAGGCATTTGACTGCTAACTAGAAGGGTTGGTGGTTCAAACCCACCAGCCACTCCTTGGAAGGAAGACTGGGCAATCTACTTTCACGGTGATACTGCCTCAAAACCCAAGGAAGGGTTGTTATAAGTTGGATGCGACTTGACGGCAGTGAGTTTTTTTTTTTAAATTTATGATCTGTTTAATTACTACTTTTGTAATGTGTCTGTTCAAATTCTCCACCTCAGATTTTATTAGTATGTGTTTGTACTATGTTTCAAGATATTTGTCCATTTCTTGTAGGTTTTCAAATGAGTTGGAGTACTTTGTTTTTCGGTTTGTTGTTGTTGTTATTATGTGCTGTCCAGTCGGCCCCGACTCATAGC
>NW_006929324.1:0-525 GCF_000298275.1 Orycteropus afer afer
AGATTATCTGTTTTACAACTAAGAATTAGATAAAATCTTGTACATCTTCATTATTTATGTTTATAGATGAAGAAACTGAGGAAGATCAATCTTAATTTACTTCTGAAAGGTCACAGAGCTAATTAAAGATGTTTCTTATATACTTTTCTTTGACAGCAGAGCAAATAGTGAAACTGGATTTCACACAACTAATCTGATTGTTGAGCTCTGCTGGTGTAGTGGATAAGGCACTTGACTGCTAACTGAAAGATCAATGGTTCAAAACCTACCAGTTGCTCTGTAGAAGGAAGATGGAGCAATCTACTTCCATAAAGATTTACAGCCTCAGAAACCCAATGGGGTCAGAAACTACTGGATGACAGTGAGTTGTTCTTTTTTTTTTTTTTTTTTTGCTGCGTTCATGCTCTTAAGCACTAGAAAATACTATCCTATAACCAACCAAAGAAATGATGATAGTTTAAACTTGTTCTATTAAGATGGAAACAAATGTATTAATTTTACTGATATATTTAGAAGTAGATTTAA
>NW_006929324.1:2565-3633 GCF_000298275.1 Orycteropus afer afer
CTTGGGCCTCTCCACAGCTACCATCCCCAAGATGCTTGGTATCTTCCGGTTCAATCTTAGAGAAATAGTCTTTGGTGCCTGCCTCATCCAGATGTTTTTCATCCACAACTTCACAGGCATAGAGTTAGCAGTTCTCTTGGCAATGACTTATGATCGCTATGTGGCCATTTGCAACCCACTCCGATACAGCACCATCCTCACTAACAAAGTTGTTTCTATGATCGGTCTGGGAATATTAGTGAGGCCGTTTATTTATGTTATTCCTGTTGTATTTCTCATACTAAGGCTGCCCTTCTGTGAGAATCATGTCATACCCCACACCTATTGTGAACACATGGGTCTTGCTCATCTGTCTTGTGCCAGTATTAAGGTGAACAATATTTATGGCCCATGTGCCATTTGTAATCTGGTGTTTGACATCATAGCCATTGCTATTTCCTATGTCCAGATACTGCACGCTGTTTTCCATCTACCTTCCCGTGAAGCCCGGCTCAAGTCCCTCAGCATGTGTGGTTCACATGTTTGTGTCATTCTTGCCTTCTATACACCAGCCCTCTTTTCCTTTATGACACATAGCTTTGGCCGCAATATCCCCCACTATACTCACATTCTTCTGGCCAATCTCTATGTCATAATGCCATCAGTGCTCAACCCTATTATCTATGGAGTCAGAACCAAGCAGATCTATGACTGTGTGAAGAAAATATTAATTCAGAAGTAAGACATGCAAGAGGAGTAGCACCTAATACATATGAGATTCAATATGAGATTTTATGTAACTTTAGTCAGAGAATCATTTTGTTATAAGAAATACTTTCAATGTGTATTATAATTGCTCCTTTCTTTAGGTGTTCAATGCATTAAATTTCCACCTGTATTTCCAACCACTTTTCTTATTTCTTTTGATATTTTCATATGAACATATTTGAGTAGACACTGATACTAGATTAACTGATATTTCATGAATATTTTCTCTTCACCCAATAGAATGAAGATCATTTTTTAAGTATCTTTTTTTAGAACTGCAATATGGGAGAAATATGACAGTGACTATGGACTTCCCTGATA
>NW_006929324.1:4513-5172 GCF_000298275.1 Orycteropus afer afer
TCCTCTTTAATGTGGATTTCTTTGTATTTTTTTTTCAAACTTTTCTTGCTGATAGAATATTTGACAACTTTTTTGGGTAATTTCACAAAATGTTTGGCCTTTTTCTTTTTTTTCCCCCCATAAATATTCCCTCACAACCTCTGGTAGTATAGTGCCTAAGGCACATGACTGCTAACCAGGAGGCTGATGGTTCAAATCCACCAGCCACTCCTCGGAAGGAAGGTTGGGCAGTCTGCTTCTGTAGTGATACTGCCTCGGCAACCCAAGGAGGGGTCACTACGAGTCGGGTCCAACTCGACAGCACATAACAACAACAAATACTCCCTCACTCTTTTCTCAATATGTTTTACTATCTGACTTACAGTTCACATATATTTTCATTCTACTACATCACTTTGTAAATTTTTTTGCTTTACCACCCTTATATCTCTTTGATATTCTAGATATGTATCATAACTCATGTTCTATTTTACTAATTCACCTTTAACATTTGTCTAATATTAAATCCATCTGTTCTTATTTGAGATACTTTTTTGTATCTTTTATACTTTTTATCATGTCCACTTTGCTGGGAATCATTTTAGTATTTCATTTTGTCTACTGTAGATACATAATTTCAAAAATTTATTTGCTCTGTTATTTGTCTAACCTGTGGATAT
>NW_006929325.1:0-640 GCF_000298275.1 Orycteropus afer afer
TAAAACTATAATTCTACAACCCCCAACAAATTTTACCTATTGTATCTATACTTATTTTACAAGAGTTCTGGTAATGTAATGGCTAAGGCATTTGGCTGCAAACCAAGGGCCAGTGGTTCAAACCCATCAGCTGCTCCATGGGAGGAAGATGAGGCAATTTACTTCCATAAAGATTTACAACTGTAGGAATCCAATGGTGGTCGCTTTGAGTCAGACTCAACTCAATCGTGGTAGGTTTGGTTTTGGGTTTGGTTTAATCTTAGTGTATGTGTTAGGTATCTCCACAGATACAGAACCAACAGGATGTATAGATAGATAGATTATAAATAGACAGACAGATAGATAGATAGACAGACAGATGAAAAAGGGAGACAGATTTTAATTTTATGAGATGTCAAGTCCAAAATTCATAGGTCAGGCAGGCTAAAAATATTGGCAGGATATCTATGTTACAGTCTTAAGGAAGACTCCTCCTCTGTCAAACCTCCATTTTGCTACTTAAAGCATTCAAATGATTGTATAAGACCCACAAATATTAGGAAGGATAATCACCTTTACTTATAATCAACTTTTAAATGTTAATCACAGCAATACAGTATCATCACAGCAACAACTAGATTAGTGTTTGAATAAACAATCG
>NW_006929325.1:2331-3105 GCF_000298275.1 Orycteropus afer afer
ATGAACATGCACTATTGATACACTTCATTTGTTGGAATATTAATTACTTGATTAGAAGCAATGTTGTGTGGGATACTATTACAGTGTAAAAGGCATTCATCGATGGTAGTTTTGGCAGAATCACTGTGTTCAGGGAAAGTAAATCCATTTTCAGGGTGTCTATTTCAGTAAGGACAAAACACTGTCCCTTCTATGATGAAAGCAATCCAATGTAATCAACAGTCCCTTGGGCTGGTCATCTTGGGAAATGATGCTATATTTGGGACTTGATGTTGAGCTCTGCTGATGGCAGCTCAGACACTCAGCAGTGGCTGTAGCCAGGTTGACCTTGGTAAGTGGAAGTCCATGTTACTGAACCCATGAAGAACATACATTCCTGTCATCATGGCCACTTTTTATCATGATCCCATTGGGCAACAACATAAGTGACTAGGGAAAAAGGCTGACAGGTATCCACAGAATAATTCACACTATCCTACTGCGCTGAAATAATCTTTAGTGAGCATTTATATTGAACACAGATATTTCATTGGTTATCTATCTATCTATTTATTTTCCATTCAAAGAGAGCTATCTACATACTTTTTCCCTAGATCTCAGCTATCCACATACTTTTTCCCTAGATCTCATTGGCTCCAATTCACTAATCATAGTCTTTCCAAATCCCTGCCCATTCAGCCAAACCATTCTTCACAGAGCATAAATTGGTATAACTAGAACCTAGGTCATTTCTTTTTCCAAGCAAAGTGAACAACTACATGCAATGCTCAAAGT
>NW_006929325.1:5420-6012 GCF_000298275.1 Orycteropus afer afer
GCATTTCTCAAGCTGAAAGAATTGAAGAAAAAAATTTAAGCCTCGAGTTGCAATATTGAGAGATTCTATGGTCAAAATATTGGATGATGCAGGAAACATCAAGAGAAGGTGGCAGGAATTCTGTGTACAGAATCACTGTACCAAAAAGAACTGGTCGATCTTCATCCATTTCAGGAAGTGGCATAGATCTAGAACCAATGGTACTGAAGGAGGAAGTCAAAGCTGCAATGAAAGAATTGACGAAGAACAAGGCTCTGGGAATTGATGGAATGCCCATTAAGATATTTCAACAAATGGATGTCCATTGGAGGCTCTCACTCAGTTATGCCAAGAGATTTGGAAGACAGCTACCTGGACAAGTGACTGGAAGAGAATCATATTTGTACCCATTCCAAAGAAAGGTGATCCTACAGATTGTGGAAATTATAGAACAATACCATTAATATCGCATGCAAGTAAGATCTTACTGAAGATAATTCAAAAACGGTTGCAGCAGTTATTGACAGAGAACTTCCAGAGGTGCAAGCTGGATTCAGAAGAGGACGTGGAACAAGGGATATCATAGCTGTTGTCAGATGGATCTTGGTTCAAG
>NW_006929326.1:0-2842 GCF_000298275.1 Orycteropus afer afer
TAATGTCTGAGATGATGGAGTGGCATGGTAGTTTGGACATTTGGGACATCTTTGACCTCTGCCTCATGGGGACCAGCCTCGTGCTGATCTTTCTAAGAGGCATTGTTCAAGCAGTGTGATTTGACAACTCCTTGTAAATTTCTCTCCCTTCCCCTGCACTTCTCTCTGATGTGAAACCATTTTGCTTTAGTTACTTTACAAATAAAAATTGGCTGTTTCTTCTACAAGGGAAGACTGCATTTTCTTGTAAGATGTTATGTGGATTCCATTTCATAAAATTGCAATTGTTCCTTTCATAAAATCTTTTGCTTGGTTGATTGATTGATTGATTGTGATTTGGTGGAAAATTTACAGAGTAAATTCACTTTCCATACAGCAGTTCACATACAATTTGTCTCATGATATTGACTACAATTTACTACAATGCAACAGCTCACCTCCTACTTCCTCCTGACAGTCCCCTCTTCCCTGTGTCCATCCCTCCATGTACTCCTGCCCCCTGAGCTGTCTCCCTATACAGAAGCAGCCCTTCCTTTTCCCATGATTGTTCTCTCCAAGGAGTGTATCTACCTCAAGTAAATGTTCAACTCCTAAGCCTGTCTTTTGTTTGACTGGAAGCCAAAGTTGTGGGTTCAATTCCAGACCTGAAAGGCAGTTAGGGCCATAGTCTCATTGGTTCTACCAGGCTCCATCAGACCAGCAAACTTGGTCCCCCACCCCTTTTTTTTCCCCCAAATGATTTTGAGTTTTGTTCCACATTTCTCCCCCTCTCTATCCAGGATCTCCTACATAGATCCCCCTCTGAGTGGGTGACATTGGTAGCTGGGCACCATCTAATTCTTCTGGCCTCATAGTCATATAGGCTGCAGATCGCATGGTGTACCAGTCGCTAGGACTAGTTGTTTCCATGAATCTTTGGTTTTCTTCATTCTTCTTTGCTATGGGTGAGGAGTGACACATCGTTGCATCTAGGTGGCTGCTTGCATGCTTTTAAGATCCCAGTCACTACTCGCCAAAGTATGAGGTTGAACAATGTTTTGTGTAGCATGTTATGCCAATTGAGCTTGATGTCCCCTGTGACTGTGGTCCCAAGCCCACAAGTTCAACTACTCAGTCCCTCTGGGTAGCTGACTGTGACCAAGAAGGGAGTACAACCTTGTCCCTTGTCAGCTCTACTATACACCTGGGAATTCTTACAGATCATAAAAATACACTTAATGGACCATTATCTGCCAACTCTATACATGGTCTTGGGTACACTCCATGCTTCACAGACATATCTAATAATTCATTCAACCTGTCCACCCATCCATCCACCTGTATACCCATGTTTGCCTTCACTGACAATCCAGTATTGTATGTGCAAAAAGGTTCATCTTTGTGGTCTCTACCTCCCATGTACCTATCTAAGTTCTTCCTCTTCTTCAATGCCAGCATGTTGATCACTCACATTTGGCACATTGCCCTTCTCTTCACCCAAATCAATACTTATCTCTACCTCTCTAACAGGGTTCCCTCCCCTCCCCTTACATCCCTGGTAACCAACAAAGAAAATTTCCTTCCACAGATAAACCTTTCCTTGACTTTTAGAATAACGGACTAGTACAATATTTGTCCTTTTCTGATTGACTTATTTCATTCAGCATAATTTCCTACAAGTTCATCCATGTTAGGAGATGTTTTTTAGATTCTACGTTATTCTTTAGGGTTGTATAGTATTCAATTGTGCGTATGTACCATAGTTTGGTTATCCATTAATCAGTTGATGGACACCTAGGTTGTTTCCATCTTTTGGCTATTGTAAATAGTGCTGAGATGAACATGGGTGTGCTCTTGTCATGGCTCTCACTTCTTTAGGATATATACCTAGTAATGGAATGGCTGGGTCAAATAGTATTTTTAATTCTAACTTTTTAAGGAATCGCCACACTGCTTTCCACAGTGATTGTACCATTTTAGAGTTTGACCAGCAGTGTATGAGAGTCCCAATCTCTCCACATGCTTGACAGCATTTGTTATTTTCTGTCTTGTTGAACTTTGCTACTAGTGCTAGAGCAAGATGGTATCTCATTATTATTTTGATTTCCATCTCTCTAATGGCTAATAGTCGTGAGCATTTCATCATACGTTTGTTGGCTGCCTGAATATCCTCCTTGGTGAAGTGTTTATTCATGTCTTCTGCCCATTTTTTAATTGGATTATTTGTCTTTTTGTTATTGAGGTATTGGAATATTCTATAAATTCTAGAGATAAGTCCTTTGTCAGATATGTCATTGCCAAATGTTTTTGCCCAATCTGTAGGTTCTCTTTGACTCTTTTGGAGAAGTCCTTAGAAGCACATAAAATTTAATTTTTGGAAGGTCCCACTCATCTACTTTCTCTTCTACTGTTTGTGCATTTTGGGTTATGCTTAATAGTCTATATGTGCCATATATTAGGTCCCCTAAATTGGCCCTAGTTTTTGCCATGTCTGGCAAAACTGCACAGGTCAGGAAATGAAGCAACCTGAAAGGATAATGGTTTTCTTTCTTTATTTAAAAGAAACGGGGGCCAGGTGGATGTCCTGCATGTTCTGCAAGAGTGAACCCTGATGCCTTTGTTCTACTTTATTTATATGTTTGTACATGATTACATCATTACTCTTCAAATCCATACAATCAGATTAATCTCTACAGAGCTAAAATATTACTCTTCTATATGCTCAAGGACAACAGGTGGTCATTAAAACAATCACAGAAATCTCCTCAGGAATAAGGAGTGTGAAACAATAAATGTTTACTAGGACACAGTGGCCCAAAGTATGAAGCATCTCAAGAAGATAAAAACATGGAGAATAACATCT
>NW_006929326.1:4597-5190 GCF_000298275.1 Orycteropus afer afer
GTATCCTGATATTATCCTTTTTATTTCAGTTGGTTCTGTTGTGATGTCACCCATTTCATTTTTTATTCATGTTATTTGTATTTTCTCCCTCTTTTACTTTATTAAATTTGCCAGTAGTGTGTCAATTTTATTGGACTTTTCAAAAAAACTAACTTCTGGTCTCGATGATTTTTTCTAGTAGCTGTCCATTTTCTGTTTTGTTGATTTCTGCTGGAATCTTTATTATTTCCTTTCTTGTGGTAACTTCAGGATTTTCTTGCTGTGCTTTTTCTAATTGTTGGAGATGTTGATTTGAAGAATTGATTTTGGCTCTTCTTTTTTGATGTGTGCATTTATTGCTATAAATTGGCCTCTGATCACTGCTTTTGCTGTGTCTCAAAAATTTTAGTATGTTGTGTTTTCATTCTCATTTGATACAAGGAATTTTTGAATTTCAATTTTGATTTCTTTTCTTACCCAGTCTTTCTCAAGGAGGGTGTTGTTCAGTTTCCATGTTTACTCTTTTTCCATTGATCTTCCTATTGTTGATTTCTAATTTGATAGCATTGTGATTTGAGAAGATGCTTTGCAGTATTTCAATGTTTTTAAATTTA
>NW_006929327.1:0-5230 GCF_000298275.1 Orycteropus afer afer
AAAATCAAAGGTTGGAAAAAGATATATCAAGCAAATGGCAACCAACAAAGAGCAGGAGTAGTAATACTAATTTCTGATAAAATTGACTTTAAGACAAAAACTACCATAAGAGACAAGGAAGGACATTATATAATGATTAAAGGATCAATTGAACAAGAAGATATAACCATGATCAATATCTATGAACTCAATAAAAGGGCCGCAAAATACATATGCATGCACTGCCATCAAGTTGGATCTGACTCATTGTGACTCCTCCTTGTGTTTCTGAGGTAGTATCACTATGGAACTAGATTGCCTGACCTTCCTTCCGAGGAGTGGCTGGTGGGTTTGAGCCACCAGCTTTCTAGTTAGCAGTCAAATGCCTTAGGCACTATACCACCAGAGCTCCTCCAAAATACATAAATCAGATTTTAACAGAATTGAAAAGACAAATAGATGACTCCACAATCACAGTAGGAGATTTGAATGTACCACTTTCAATGAAAGATAGAAAAACTGGAAAGAAACTTAACAAAGATGAAGAAGAGCTAAAGAATACAATCCACCAACTTGACCTAATAGACATCTACAGAGCACTTCACCCAACAATAGCACAATAAACATTCTTTTCCAGTGCACATGGAGCATTCTCTGTGATAGACCATATGTTAGGCTACAGAGCAAGCCTTAAAAAATTTAAAAACATTGAAATACTGCAAAGCATCTTCTCAGATTACAATGTTATAGAATTAAAAATCAGCAATAGGAAGATCATCAGAAAAAGAGCAAACACATGGAAACTGAACAACACCCTCCTTAAAAATGACTGGGTGATAGAAGAAATAAAAAATGAAGTTAAAAAATTCCTTGAATCAAATGAGAAGTAAAACATAACATAACAAACTCTTTGGGATGCAGTAAAATCAGTGATCAGAGGACAATTTTTAGCAATAAAATGCACACATCAAAAAGAAGAGCCAAAATCAACATTTTCAACCAACATCTCCAACAATTAGAAAAAGAACAGCAAAAAAGACAAAAAAAAAAAAAAAGACTACAGTCACCAGAAAGAATGAAATAATAGAGATTCAAGCAGAAATAAATTAAACAAAATAAAAAGACAATAGAAAAAAGTCAACAAGACTAGAAGTTGGTTTTTTGAAAAGATTAATAAAATTTACAAACCATTGGCAAATTTAACAAAGGAAAGAGGGAGAGAATGCAAATAACACAAATAAAGAATATGGGTGACATCAGAACAGAAACAACTGAAATAAAACAAGATAGTATCAGGATATTATGAAGAACTGTACTCCAACAAATTTGAAAACCTTGAAGAAATGGACAGATTTCTGGAAACACACTAGTTATCTAAACTAACACAGACTAAGGTGGAAAAGTTGAACAGCTCCTGTGGTGGTTATGTTTTTGTGTCAACTTGGCTGGTCCTGGTTGTGTGGATGGGCAGCTGGTGGTAGTTATTCCCCATGGTGAGACTGGCAATCAACTCCATGGTGGAATCTACTGTGAGCAGCTGAGTAGCTGCCTTAGGGAATGTGGTCTGCTTCCTTTATATAAGCAGAAGCTTTGAGAATGGTCTCTAGCCTATGGCATACTTGGATCCTGCATGTAGTCGTATCATTGCTCAGCAGCCTGCTATGCTTTGCCGACCTTGGGACTTACAATGGACTTAAGTTAATTGCCTGCTGTGTGACTTGGAAACATCGGGACTGTGCCTTTTTACTTGTCAACCTTGGGGCTTCTCAGTTTAGCAGCCAGCAGCTGTCTGAGTGAAGAAACACCTCTAGCTCCAATGGGCCGGGAGCAGGAGGCAGAGCTGGACCTCAAGGTTGAGGGGCTTTTACTCAGCCCCTAGAGCCTGGCACTTTGAACCTGGACTTAAACCTCCAAATTGTAAGAATAAACTACTGTTTGTTAGGGCCATCCCATTTGTGGTATATTCCTGTCAGAGCGGCACTAGGTAACCAGAACAAATCCATAACAAAAGAAATTGAACAGATCATAAAAATTTACCAAAAAATAGTCCTTGCCCAGACAGTTTCACTGCAGAATTCTACCAAACATTCAGAGAAAAATTGACACCAATCATATTCAAATTAGTCCAGAGCATAGAAAAGGATGAAAACCTCCCAAATTCATTTATGAAGCATGCATGACTTTGTTACCAAAACCAGGCAAAACATCACTAAAAAGGAAAATTACAGACGAATATCCCTCATGAATATAGATGCAAAAATCCTCAACAAAATCATAGCCAAAAGACTCCAACAACATATCAAAAATTAATATATATGATCAAGTGGAGTTCATATCAGTTATGCAAGGATAGTTCAACACTAGCAAAAACAATCAACATCATCCATCACATAAATCATTGATTATATCAATCAATGCAGAAAAGGCATGTGATAAATCCAGAACCCATTCCTCATTAAAAAAACTCTCAGCAAAATAGGAATAGAAGGGATATTCCTCAGCATAATAAAGGGCATATATGCAAAACCAACAGCCAACATTATTCTCAAAGGAGAGAGATTGAAACTATTCCCCTCATAAACAGGAACTAGGCAAGGATGCTCTCTATCACCACTTCTATTCAACATGGTATTGGAAGTCCTAGCCAGGGCAATAAGGCAAGAAAGGGAATCAAAGGCATCCAAATTGGTAAGGAAGCAGTAAAACTATTTCTATTTGCAGATGATATGATCCTATACATAGAAAACCCAAGAGACTCAATCAAAAAACTACTGGAACTAATTGAAAGATTTACCATAGTGGCAGGATACAAGACCAATATCTAAAAAATCAGTTGGATTCCTCTACACCAGCAAAGAGATTTCTGAAAAAGAAATAAGGAAATCAATATAATTTACAATAGCTACCAAAAAAAAAAAAAAATACTTGGGAATAAATCTGACCAGGGACACAAAAGACCTCTACAAAGAAAACTACAAAAGACTACTTTAAGAAACCATAAGACAGCTACATAAATGGAAGAACATGCCATGCTTGTGGATAGGAAGATTGAACATTGTGAAAATGTCAATTCTACCCAAAGCAATCTACACATTCAACACAATCCCAATCCAGATCTCATCAACATTCTTTAAGGATATGGAAAAACCAATTACTAACTTTATATGGAAAAGAAAGAGACCTTGGATAAGCATAGCACTACTGAAGAAGAACAAAGTAGGAAGTCTCACACTCCCATATCTCAAAACCTACTATGCAGCCACGGTAGTCAAAACTGCCTGATATTGGTACAATGACAGACACATAGACAAATGGAATAGAATTGAGAACCCAAAAATAGATCCATCAACCTATATGATCAGCTGATCTTTGACAAAGGGCCAAAGTTCATTAAATGGGGGAAGAGATTGTTTAACAAATGGTGCTGGCAAAACTGAATATCCATCTGCAGAAAAATTAAACAAGATCTGTAACTCACACCATATACAAAAATTAACTCTAGATGAATCAAAGCTTAAATGTGAAACCTAAAACTATAAAGTTCCTCAAGGAAATAACTAGGGGCAAATTTAGGGGCCCCAATACATGGCATAAATAGACTATCGAGCATAACCCAAAGTGCACAAACAGCCCAAGAGAAACTAGATGAATGGGACCGTCTATAAATTAAATTTTTATGTGTTTCCAAAGACTTTACCAAAAGAGTCAAAAGAGAACTTACAGATTGGGTAAAAATGTTAGGCAATAACATATCTGACAAGGGACTTATCTCTAAAATTTATAGAAAACTCCAACACATCGACAACAAAAAGACAAATAATACAATTAAAAAAGAGCAAAAGACATGAATAGACACTTCACCAAGGAGAATATTCAGGCAGCCAACAAACACGTGAAAAAATGTTCATGATCATTACCCTTTAGAGAGATGCAAATCATAAGAACAATGAGATACCATCTTGCCCCAACGCTAGTAGCAAAGTTCAATAAGGCAGAAAATAACAAATGCTGGTGAAGATGTAGAGAGATTGAGACTCTCATACACTGCTGGTGGGACTGTAAAATGATAAAGTGACTGTGGAAAGCAGTATGGCAATCCCTTGAAAAGTTGGAATTAGAAATACCTTTTGACCCAGCCATTCCATTACTAGGTATATATCCTAGAGAAGTGAGAGTCAGGAAAAGAATGGATATATGATCACCCAGATTCATCACAGCACTCTTTACAATAGCAAAAATATGGAAACAACCTATGTGCCCTTCAACAGAAGAATGGATAACCAAACCAGGGTACATATACACAACAGAATATTATGCAACCCCAAAGAATAATGTCAGAAGGAAGGTTGGGCAATCTACTTCTGTAGTGATACTGCCTCGGAAACCCAAGGAGGGGTCACTATGAGTTGGGTCCAACTCAAAGGCACATAACAACAACAACAAAAAATCACATAGAACTTGCAAAACACCGCATAATGTGGATGAACTTGGATTATGCTGAGTGAAATAAGTCAATCACAGAAGGACAAATATTAAATCAAAACAACAATGAGATACCATCTTGCTCTAGCACTAGTAGCAAAGTTCAACAAGACACAAAATAACAAATGCTGGTGAGGATGTGGAGAGATTGGGACTCTCACAGACTGCTGGTGGGACTGTAAAATGGTACAACCACTGTGGAAAGCAGTATGGCAATTCCTTAAAAAGTTGGAATTAGAAATACCATTTGACCCAGCCATTCCATTATTAGGTATATATTCTAAAGAAGTGAGAGCCATGACAAGAGCAGACATATGCACACCCATGTTCATCGCAGCACCATTTACAATAGCCAAAAGATGGAAACAACCTAGGTATCCATTAACTGAGGAATGGATAACCAAACTGTGGTACATAGACACAATGGAATACTATGCAATGTTAAAGAATAATGTGGAATCTGAAAAACACTGCATAATATGGATGAACTTGGAGGACATTATGCTGAGTGAAATAAGTCAATCACAGAAGGACAAATTTTGTATTAGTCCATTATTGTAAAAGTCAAGGAAACGTTTATCTATGGAAGGAAATTTTCTTTGTTGGTTATCAGGGGTGGGAGGGGAGGGGAGGGAACACCGTTAGAGAGGTAGAAATAAGTATTGATTTGGGTGAAGAGAAGGGCAATGTATCAAATGTGAGTGATCAACATGGTGGCACCAAGGAAAAGAAAGACATCGAGAGAGAGGTACATGGGAGGTACAGACAA
>NW_006929328.1:0-1225 GCF_000298275.1 Orycteropus afer afer
TATGAAAAAGGTGCTGCTGTTATTCTTATTTTATAGATGTAGAAACTGAGATTTAAGAATAGTAAGCAACTTGTCCAAGGTGACACAGATAATTAATAGGTAGATTTCAGACCTAAGCTGCATGTTGTTTCCTAATACTACATTATACTGTTTTTTAGTTATGATCAAGTAGCTGCTAATTAAGATTTTGGAGCACTTGAACAGAGAAATTAAGATTATTCCTTACTTGACTAAAACAAAACAGAACAAAAATCCAGTTTTAGAACTCTGTAAAAAGAAAGAACTTTAACTAGCCATGAAATTAAAAATGGCAATTTCTGATGATTTTTAAAAATTAATAATCAGAAGTTTTTTGTAAGATAGCCATTTCAGAAATTTGTATCCTTTATTCTCCTAGGTAATTATTTTTAAAAAGAGTACAGATAAAGTCAGTATCCACACATAAAAAATGAAATCCCTTATAACCTCAAGTAGTAGCATAGCTACAAACTGCAACTGTAAGCAATACAAAAACACAAAGCAAAAAAAAAAAAAAAAAGACATTATAAAAACATAGAGGGGGCAATGTTATTAAGTTAGTTTCTTTCCTCCTGATACAAACCATTTAGAAATGCTGGCTAAAATATGACCAAAAAGTTTTTATTTTCTAATGGTGAAACAAGGAGCTCTGGTAGCGTAGTGCCTGAGGCACTTGACTGCTAACCAGAAGGCTGATGGTTCAAACCCAGCAGCCACTCCTCCGAAGGCAGTTTGGGCAATCTGCTTCTGCAGTGATACCTCCTCAGAGACCCAAGGAGGGGCCGCTATGAGTCAGGTTTGACTCGACAGCATATAACAACAACAATGGTGAAACATATACGCAGTAAAACCTGTGAAAGGCGGAACCTGTGTAAGATGGAAACTTACCAGAGAAGAAAAATTCAAATATTTTCTACTAAAAGAGAGTGATAGAAAAATACTTAAAACCACACCGTGTCAAAGATGGAAAACTTGAGAGACTCAGAAAAACAATGCAGTTCTACTGAGTTAGGGCTCTGAAAGATTTCACTGTAAAACATAAAATTTACCATTTAAAATGTAAAAGTCAAAGGTAGTCACAATATTGTGCACCATCACTACTGTTTCCAAAGCTTATTCATCACTCAAAACAGAAACTCTATACCCATTAATAAAAACTCCACTTTGTCTTCTCCCCCCTGGTTTCTGACAACCTTTAATCTACTTT
>NW_006929328.1:1985-2973 GCF_000298275.1 Orycteropus afer afer
CATTTCCCTAAGGATAAATGACATTGAGCATCTTTACATATGCTTTGCTGGCTATCTGATTTCTTCTTTGGTGAAATGTCTATTCAAGTCCTTTGCCTATTTTTAATTTTCCTTTTGTTCTTTGACTTAAAAAAAAAGTTTGTTTTTTTTTTTTTTTTTTAATGTGATTTGGGTGGAAGTTTACAGAGCAAATTCACATTCTATATAGCACCATACATACACTTTGCCTCCTGGCATTGACTGCAATTTCCCACACAACACAACAGCTCTCCTCCTACTTCCTTCCCATGTACTCCTGCCCCCTGAACTGTGTCCCTGTGCATACACAGCCCTTCTATTCTCCCATGATTGTTCTCTCCAAGGAGTATATCTACCTAATGTTAAATGTTCAGTTTGTATGCCTGTCTTTTGTTTGGCTGGAAGCCACAGAAGTGGATTCAATGTGAGAGCTGAAGTGCAGCTAGGAGCCATAGTCCCAGCGGTTCCACCAGGCTCTATCGGACCAGCCAACCTGGTCCCTTTTTTTTTTTTAACTAAATGATTTTGAGTTTTGTTCCATATTGTTCTCCCTCTCTATCCAGGATCTCCTACATAGATCCCCTTCCAAGTGGTTGACAGTGGTAGCTGAGCACCATCTAGTTCTTCTGATCTCATACTCGTATAGGCTGAGGATTGCATGGTATACCAGTCACTTGGACTAATTGTTTCCATGCGTGTTTGGTTTTCTTCATTCTTCTTTGCTCTGGGCGAGGAGAGACCCATCATTGCATCTAGATGGCTGCTTGCAAGCTTTTAAGATCCCAGTCACTACTCGCCAAAGTGGAATGTGGAACAATGTTTTTGTGTAGTATGTTATGCCAGCTGAGTTTGATGTCCCCTGCGACTATGGTCCCAAGCCCACATATCCAACTCTTTGCTCCCTCTGGGTAGCTGGCTGTGGCCAAGAAGTGACTGCAACCCTGTCCCTTGTCAGCTCTACTATATATCT
>NW_006929328.1:5733-6328 GCF_000298275.1 Orycteropus afer afer
AAAAAAAAAAAAAAAGTCTCCAATAGTGCTTTGCTTATCTGAGATCTCTTTCCTTTCCATATAAAATTAGTGATTGGTGTTTCTGTATCCTTAAAGGATACTGATGGGATCTGGATTGGGAATGCACTGAATGCATAGATTGCTTTGGGTAGTAATGACATTTTCACAATGTTCAATCTTTTTATCCATGAGCCTGGTATGTTCTCCCATTTATGTAGCTCTCTTATGGTATCTTGAAGTAGTATTATGGTATCTTGAAGTAGTATTTTGCAGTTTTCTTTGCACAGGTCTTTTGTGTCTCTAGAGATTTATTCCCAAGTATTTTACTTTTTTGGTAGCTATTATAAATGGTAGGGGGAAGGCCAGGAAGTGGTAGAGCAGTTTTGGAACAGCTAAGGGAGATGAACTTGTCGGTCACTTTGTCATACTGTGGTGGACTGCATGTTGCTGTGAGGCTGTAGGCTGTGCCACTGGTGCTTCAAATGCTGGCAGGGTTGCCCATGGAGGATGGGTTTCAGTGGAGCTTCCAGACTGAGACACACTTGGAAGAAGGAAGAGGCCATGCACTTCTCAAAGAATTGGCCAGGAAAAAACA
>NW_006929329.1:0-1598 GCF_000298275.1 Orycteropus afer afer
CTGTTCAAATTTTTCACTTCAGTCTGTGTTAGTGAAATGCGGGAGTTTTGAGTGGTGGGTTATAGTCTGAGAAGACTTTCCCTCAGTGGATAGAGCTGGGGTTGTGAAAAGCTAGTTAGATTATGGATGACCTCTCCCTCCCCAAATTGTCTTTGGTGTTATGTGATGTTCATAATGAAAGCTTAACTAAAGGGGGTTTGCTGGATTAGGGTTTGCTCTCAGCTGTTCACCAGGTTTCGTATCTCCCTTTTTACTTTGCATGATGAGAAACTCTGAAAAACTAACTGCCTGGGACTTTTGGGCAGAACCAGGTTTTTAGAATCTGCAGTTTCTAACACAGTCTCAACTTTTCATTCCTGCATTTGGAATGCCCTGGAAACCTCTCCTGGGACTGCACTCCCAGAGGCCTCTGGACTGTTCTTCAGAAACTCTCTTCCTCATGATACCTTCACTGAATGCATGTACATGTATGTGTACATGTGTGTGTGTGTGCATCTGTTGTGTGTTGCTCTGTTTTGTTTTTGGAGACTTCGGCCAACCACTGTTTATTCTCTCAGTCTTAGCTTGGGATACTGTGGAACAAATTCTTTTTTGAGGGCAGTTCTTTGGTCCACAGAGAGACTTTAGGGGATCCATGAATATCTCTATATTGAGTAGAATATTTTTTTGTTAAGGGCGTCTTTCTGTGGGCAGAAGATCCATCACTTACTTGTTTTCTCTAAGAGCTCTTTGAACTTCTAAATTTTAACTGAACTGAACCTAAGGAATAAGGTCAAGGGGGAAGAACACTAGATTGGAGGAGGCTCAGGGAGAGAAAGGAAGAGTGGCCTTTTCAAAGTTGAAGAATCAGTGTGTGGGGCATCTCGGGTTGAAGTCGAAGGGAGGCAGCATCTCTGCTTTGAGTGCTTTTTCCATCCCTTTTCTCTCTCTCTCTCTTTTTTAACTTGATGCTGGTTTTTATAGCTGATCTTTCTGCATATGAGGGTGACAACTCAGAAGTTGAAATTACTCTGTGGCATCCAACTTGCTGCTCTCCCAGCTTGTAACAGATGGATTTATAGCTATTATTCCATTGACTATGATGCATGATGGAGTTGTCCTCTCACCAGAAGAAAAAGGTGTCATGATTTACTTTCACATTGGAGTCTGAAGGAGTGCTGAGAGGCCTAGCTCTGCCACTGTGTGAAATGGATTCCTGAGAAGGGCCATGGCTCAGTTGTCTGACCTTTACAGCAAATTTAAATATATATCATGGTGTTCATATCAGTAAACACTATAGCTAAGGTTATACACAAGGGAGAGCTGAGGGAAACATTATCAGTAAAGATGTGAGCTGCCCTGGTGGGGAGACAGGCATTTGGCTTTGAACTGGAATTTGGAATCTGAGTGGGGGAGTGACAGGAAACATTTTCCAAATGGGTGTCATTTGGTTTGGCACTGAACAAATGAGGACTCCCAAAGCAGAAGCTGGGTCTGTTGATTCAGAGTGAGGTTTGCGTTTTGAGAGGTAAGGAAGCCTTAAGAGTGGATCTCTGCATATTTATTTATCCATTCCCCGGGCATTATTTAGCATGTGCTTTTGAAGTACTAGACAAGGA
>NW_006929329.1:2303-3593 GCF_000298275.1 Orycteropus afer afer
TAGTGTAATAGAGATGGATATACACAAGCAAGTTATGATAGTAGGCAATACGGTAAAGTGTGCATAGAGTACCGTGATAATATAAGAGAGGAAAGGGACAGGGAGTCAGTAAAAGTACAGGGATAAACATCTGACCTGAGTTTTGAAGGATGGAGAGGAGTTCTTTTGTAATGGATGTCTGGGAAGGACATTCCTGGTAAAGAAAAACGCATGTGTAAAGGCCTGGACACAAGGAAGAAAAAGAGGCCTAGGGTCAAGAATGAGCAGATTGCTATTACCTCATGTAGATGTGATGGGAGGAATTCTCAGTAGATCAAAATACTCATCATAAATGGGCACTAGGTACCATGTTATTAAGGAAAATAAACTAACATTTATTGAGCAGTTACTCTATACAGATCCTCTATTATGCATTTCAGGTGAATTATCTCATTGAATTGTACACAACAGCCCTATAAAGAAGGTAGTAATATTATCCCCATTTTATAGTCAAGGAAACCAAGGCTCAGAGATGTTAAGTAACTTGTCAAAGGACGCACAACAGTGCTGGACTAATGATTACTTGGAGAAGTGTTGGTGGTAGAGATTGAGAGAAGTAAATGGGTTTGAGAAATATTTAGATGGCAAATCAGTAGACTTATTGATGCACTGAATATAGAAGAATGACAGGAAGGATTTGAGGAAGACTTCTAAATTTTTGTTTCATGCAGTGAGAAGGATAGTCAGAGGTCATGTCATTCACTGAACACTGGAGGTTTTGGGAGGGAGAACATGAATTAAGTTGTAAACGTGCTGAATTTTAAGTGCTTTTAAGACATACAAATAGAGATGTAAAAGCTGAAATACAGGCCTTTAAACCATTCCTCTCTAAAACTTAGTAGCTTAACAAAAACATTTAATTAGTTCAGGATTCTGTGAGTGGTCAATTTGGGCTAAGCTTGGTCAGTCAGTTGTTCTGGTCTTGGCTGAGCTCCCGCCTGCTAGGAGGGTGTGCTTCTGAATGTTGGCTGGCTGTCAGCTGGGGTGATTGGGATTACTGGGCCACATATCTCATCCTGCAGCAGGCTAGCCCAGCCTTGTCTGCAGAGTGGTTAGGCAAGGGTCTACCAGAGTGAGTGGAAACATGCAAAGTCTCTGAGACCTAGGCTTAGAACTGGAACACCCTGATTTCTGCCATATTCTGTTGGACACAACAAGCTGTAAGGCCAACCCAGACTCAAGGGCTTAAGTAATAGACACTCTTTTTTTCTTTTTCCTTTCCTTGCATTTCTTTATTTATTCCTTCTTCTT
>NW_006929329.1:4018-5148 GCF_000298275.1 Orycteropus afer afer
CCTGGGACAAGGGCTGCTTCCTGGAGGTGTGCAGGAAATGTGTCACCCACAGTGGGACGGGTTATTTCTGAACATGCATCAGATAGAAAAGCATGTTCTTGTTTAAGCAAAGCCATATGCCACATCGTGAATGTTAAAATTTAGCCACCACTGAATCATTTAGAAATGAAATAAAGGTTATGAGATTTTTAAAGCAGAAATAAAGGCCTTTCAAGTATTTTTGTAATACTGTTTTTTTTTTCTGCTTGTGAAGGAAATAGGCATAGCTATCAGAAAAATTTAGAAAACCTAAAAATGTGTAATGAAGATGATTATGCTAACATATATGTGCTTTTATTTTGTAAGAGGAGGTTAGTAAACCCCATTGCTGTCAAGTCGACTCTGACTCATGATGACCATATGTATTACGGAACAAAATTTCTCCATAGGGTTTTTTTGGCTGTCATCTTTATGCAAGCAAATCATCAGACCTTTATTCTGTGATGCTGCTGGGTGGGTTTGAACCACCCACCTTTAGATTAGTAGCTGAGTGTAAACCATTTGTGCCATCCAGGTTAATACTTGATATAATATCTTTTTCTATTTAACATTGTTAATGTACAGATACACATGCAGTAAAACCTGCAAAAGCTGTCACCTATGTAAGGCAGAAACCTCAGAGAACAAAAACTCAAATATTATGCAGTCATAGTGATAGGAAAGTGCAAGACCATACCCTGGCAAAGATGGAAAACCTGTGGGACCCAGAAACACAAGGCAGTTGCACTGAATTCCGGCTCTCACAGGTTTCATGGCATAGGCATATATTCTTTCAAACACTTGTTGCTATTATGTATAATGTTTTGGAGATTGTCTAAAATACTTCACATTACATAATTTTAATTTGTATTCCATATCACCAAGTTAGAATGTGAAAATGTGATTTTAATCTCATCATGTGGAAGAAGTACAGTTCAACTAACCATTCTTTATCATTAGACATTTATGTTCCTTTGGATAGCTTGCTGTTCTAAATAATGCTGCTGTGACCTCCCTGGCATCGAAATCACTGTGGGCATCTGATTATTCTGCTGGATAGAATCTGAGATGTGGAAATACTGGGCCAGGGGGTATAGTGGTGCTTTTTTTTT
>NW_006929330.1:0-530 GCF_000298275.1 Orycteropus afer afer
TTATCTCTAGAATTTATAGAAAACTCCAACACCTCAATAACAAAAAGACAAACAATCCAATTTAAAAATAGGCAGAAGACATGAATAGACATTCACGAAGGACAATATTCAAGCAGCCAACAAACATGAAAAAATGCTCACAATCATTAGCTATTAGAGAGATGCAAATCAAAACAACAAGGAGATACCATCTTGCTCAAGCACTAGTAGCAAAGTTCAATAAGACAGAAAATAACAAATGCTGGCGCAGTTGTGGAGAGATTGGGACTCTCATACACTGCTGGTGGGACTGTTAAATGGTACAACCATTGTGGAAAGTTGTATGTTGTTTCCTTCAAAAGTTGGAATTAGAAATACCATTTGACCCAGCCATTCCATTACTAGGTAAGTACCCTAAAGAAATGAAAGCCATGACAAGAACAGATATACGCACATCCATGTTCATCGCAGCACTATTTACAATAGCCAAAAGATGGAAACAACTTAGGTGTCCATCAACTGAGGAATGGATAAACAAACTATGGTACATA
>NW_006929330.1:2720-4208 GCF_000298275.1 Orycteropus afer afer
AATCATGGGAGAAAGAAGGGCTGCTTATGCACAAGGAGATAGCTCAGGGGGCAGGAGTGCATGGAGGGATGGACACTGGGAAGAGGTAACTATGGGGAGGAAATGGGAGGGGAGCTGTTACATTATGGTAAATTGTGGTCAATGTCATGAGACAAAGTGTATGTGAACTGCTGTATGGAAAGTGAATTTGCTCTGTAGATCTTCACCCAAATCACAATTTAAAAAAAAAGAAAGAAAGAAAGAAACTAGTACTTGTTGAGTTTTTGCATAATATCAAAGAAGGATACCAAATTATCTGAGAAAGCAATGAAAATATTCTTCCCTTTCCAACTACATAACTATATGGAGCCATATTATTTTCATATACTTCAATCAAAATAACCTTTCACAACATATTGAATGCAGAATTAAACATGAGAACTTGAGGCCTTCTAGACAGCCATTAAGCCAGGCATTAAAGAGATTTGCAGAAACATAAATAATGCCATTCTTTTCAATGATTTTTTTTTATTAAAATCATTCAATTTCTACTAGAAGGTAATGGGTTTGTTGCTGTTATTTTAAAATACATTAATAAGAAGATATTTTTTTCATTTTTGTTTGTTTGTTTGTTTCTAATATGGTAAATGCTGACAGATATACCTCACATGACTAAAAGTTGCTTGGATCCTCAGTAATTGTTATGAGTGGAAAGTGAGCTCTAAAAGTTTGGAAACCACTGTCTTAAATAACATCAGAGGCAAAGTAGTCAAATAAAAATTATTTACTTCAGCCCAGGCAATGGTGAGGTCACAGGCAAAGTGCAGTCCAAGTTTCAGCTCAATGGGGAATCCACTCCCATGTTGATACCAATCAGAAAGTGATCCTACCCATTGTAAGAATAGGAACATGCTGCTTTCAGTGGCCAGTGTAGCAGCTGAATTCTGACCTGGCAGTAACATCCCAGTTTCTTCTCCAGATCACTTGCCAAGCCACAGCCCCGTCAAGAGGAAGCTCACTTAGATTCATCTATCATGATGTCTCTGCAGTAACTCAATCCCATCTTAGTCTCCCCAGGCCTTGTGAGATGAAGGTAAGAAGACTGATGGCAGGTGCCATTGATTCAGCTTTGACTCATAGCAGCTCTACATACAACAAAACAAAACACCACCCAGTCCTGAGCCACCCTTAGAATCGTTGTGCCGCTTGAGCCCATCGTCGCAGCCACTGTGTCAATCCATCTCATTGAGTTTCTTCCCTTTTTCACTGACTCTCCCCTTGATACCTTTCTTCAGAGAGTAGTCCCTTTGACAACATAGCCCAAGTAGGTGAGACAAAGTCTGGCCATGATCAGAAGCATTCTGGCTGTACTTCTTCTAAGACAGATTTGTTCATTCTTCTGGCAGTCATGGTATCTTCAATACTCTTCACCAACACCACAATAGAAATGTATCAATTCTTTTCCTGTCTTTCTTATTCATTGTCCTGCTTTCACATGCATTTGAAGCT
>NW_006929330.1:4943-6077 GCF_000298275.1 Orycteropus afer afer
GATTAATGCTGCATTTTACTAGGTGTCTTTAGCCTGTTAATGTTCCCTCCAGGCTTTGTTTGTTGGTCTGTCATCACAGCTAACATATTTCAAAGAGGGCACAGTGTTATAGTTAGAGGGTTTACATGTCCCCCTACTGTCTTAGTCATCATTAATTTTTCTGTTTTTGCAAAGTGCTTTAGATATAGTAGATGCTCAAAAATTCTGCCAAATTAAATTATCTCACATTTAATCTTATCTATGTACATTTCAAATGTATCCTTTAAATAAGGTTTAAAGTGATTTATACACTTACACTTATTTTTGTATGTATACATACACTGACATGCACACACAAATCACTTCTATTTACGTAAAGCGTCTGGCCTCGGTTTATTCATTATCTATTGCTTGAACCCATGTGTCAAGCCCTGAAGAAAACTGGCTGAAACAGGCACCCCGGTGCCCTTGACGAGCTCTCCATATAATGAAGATGCAGGCAATGGAATCCATGAGCACAACACTGCAGCCCATGTGGGGGACCCAAAGGACCATGGGGACGTGAAGTGGAGGAAAACCACCCAGCCTGTGGATGTCAGAGGCCAGTGGAGGCATCAATAAGGAGAAGACCCTAAGAAAGGCTTACAGGGGCAAGAAGCATGCAGCAAGAGGGCAGATGGAGAAAGACATTCTGGGAGCAGAAGGTTCATGTGTAAAGAAAGCACTCCGTGGGAAACCACGGGATCCATTCACACATACATGCATACATCCACACACATACATGCACAAACACACTCACGCCAAAAGTCTCTTCCTCTGAGCAGTGCCAAGGATCTTCATCATTTTCTTGGGCAAGTCCTTTCTGCTCAAGACTCCTCACTTTTTCCATCTGTACAATGAATGAATGGGACTAGATAGGTGGTTCTCAGTGTAGGCTGAGGACTGGACTACCCTGAGGGAACATATAAACTGAGTGCACTCAAGCCCCAGACAACAGGTTCTGATGTGGTGGTCAGCCATGGCATCTGTTGTTGTTGTTGTTGTTAAGTGCCGTCGAGACGTTTCCGACTCATAGCGACCCCATGCACAGCAGAACAAAACACTGCCTGATCCCGCGCCAGACCCACAATCCCTGCTATACTTGAGCCCATCATC
>NW_006929331.1:0-5290 GCF_000298275.1 Orycteropus afer afer
AGTCGGACACGACTTGACGGCACTTAACAACAACAGCAACATCAGTACGGAAGTAGATTGCCCAACCTTCCTTCTGAGGAGTGGCTGGTAGGTTTGAACTGCCAGCCTTCTGGTTAGCAGTCAAGTGCCTTAGGCACTATGCTACCAGAGCTCCATAGGGACATTTAGGGGGGTTTAGAGGGTAGTAAGTTTATGTTAATGAGGGAGGAAAAACTCAGAAAAGCAGAGTGCAAATGGTTGCACAAGTCAAAGAATGTAATCGACATCACTAAATTGTACCTGTAGAATCTGTTGAATATGTTTTCCTGTGCATACTCTCAGCAACAACAAAATGAATAAAATTTAAAGAAAAAAAAATGGCATGAAGAAGAGTTGGATAGAGTTGCAGATAGGTCTAAAGATTTAGTGATGAGAAAGTGAAGAATTTTCTGTCTAGTGGCTTTTATTTTATAAATTAGGAATAAGGCAGTTTTCAGCTGAGGGTGAAGGGAGATACAGAGAAAATATGAACTAGTTATGTGGTGACCAAAACCAAACTCACTGCCATGGAGTCAGATTTGACTCACAGTGACCTCCTCTTGGGTTTCCAAGGCAGTATCACTATGGAAGTAGATTGCCCAACTTTCCTTCTGAGGAGTGGCTAGTGGGTTTGAACCACCAGCCTTCTGGTTAGCAGTCACATGCCTTAGGCACTAAGCCACCAGGTGAATAGGACATAAATTACATTAGAAACATACAGTGACCTTCTTGAGTTCTCTCAAATGCCCATTTGATGTTGGTAGTCAAGAATTTAAAGAACCACCAGTCTGCCAAACTGTGTGATTTTTCTCCAACCATGCCAGAGGCATTGGTGCAAGCTGAGACAGAGAAAATTGCTGGATTCCTCAGTGTTGGAGTGACATAAAAGAAGAAAGGTGCTGTATAGTTAAGATTTGCAAGAGAATGCATGTTATGATAAACCTTGGCATCTGAGTAGGACATCACCTTTACACACTATAGTTCTACAACTGGATAGCCTGTTATTCTGCACCATCAATTAGAGACCAGACTTCACTGACAATAGAAACAGTTAATAGAGAATTTTCTTCCTTTTGAGCCTTTGGAGGATGTTTGTATTCGTATTTAGAATAAAAAAAAAATAATACAATTCCATTTCTCATAACCATGTAATTGTGTCTTTCTTACAAAATCTTGGAATATTTCCAAAGGTAATATTATGTATCTTTATCTAACAATGAATGAAGAAAGAAAGAAATTGTTTTAAAGAAACTGAGCATTGAGATAATTTGCCTGATGATACCAAGAAAACTGCTTATAGAGATGGGAAAAGAACCCGGGCATTTAACTTTCTAGTTTCTACTTAAAAGCTCACGTTTCCATGGAGAAAAAATCAGAGAATTCCAACCAAGCAGATGCTGAGCCCACATTCTATTCCTAAAGATACACGTGGACCATGTTCATCAAGGTTTGCAAAGCTTACAGAGAGCTAGGAATGATTTTGGTGGGGGCGTGAAAGACAAGATAATTTTAGCTCAGTTTTGGAAAGCATCCCATCCCACCTTGTGAGAAGCCGAATTCAGTGTCAGTCTGGTGTTTGCTTGGTGGAGATTTTCTCTATAACAACATGCTCATCCCAATTACCATGCCCTGCCCATTCAATCATCCCTTTTCACATGCTCTGTCCTCTCTTTCTTCTCCATTATGCAAGTCTGACCCAGCTGCTCCTTCAAGAGACCGTCTTCCAAAAGGGAAACTTCATCATAGTGATTTCTCCCTATAAATGTTATGATTCCCCTCTCTGCTTATTTTTAAAGGACAAATATCTATACTTCTCCCAGGGTGGGGCTGGAGGTTGGGTCCACTTAGAAGTGTGCTAAGAAATGTTTAACAACCAGCTCTCATTTTTCAAAAAGGAAAAAGTCCTATTGGTACTGTTAGTGAGTTTCTATGGTGTAAACACTCCCACCATAGTTGATTGCAAGCTACCAACATCACTGAACACTGTGTTGGGAAGAGATGTGCATAATTAGCTCTATAAGCTGGTATCAGCTGGCTATAGTATACCACTAGTGTATGACAAACATTTCATATGCTTCCATAGGTTCTCTTGGCTTCCCTTGGCTCTTGGACATATAGTTGCTTTCTCTATTTCAGCTGCCACCACTGACTCCAGAAGGGCTGCATCATTTTATCAAGTAGAACTGACTAGAGTCCTATGCTGAGTCTCTACTTAAAATTGCTACTTCTAACCATTCTCTACTCCACATTACTCAGTTCTATTTTTTCATAGCACATAAAACTTTCTAAAATATTTTATAATCTACTTACTTATTACATTGTTTATTACCTATCTCTCCCAAAATACAATGAAAATTCAAGAGGGTAAGGATCTTTTTTTCTGACTGTTTTGTTTAATGATATATTGAAAATTCTTCAAACGATGCTTTGAACAGAGTAGGCACTCATTAAATATGTGCTGAATGAATGAATGGGAGACCATGGAGTCTGCTCTATCACTCCCAATCAAGCAGGTAACTCAGACTAAATACACTTTTGGTGATTGATTGACTCATTGATTGATAGCCATTTGAAAAGGAGTTTGTCGTTGACAGACAAAGTGGAAGTTAACAGATCCACCTTAGACTCTGAACCTCTTCTCACTAAATGAGTGCACAAGTCTTCAGGAAGGGAAATCCAGTGCTTCTCACTATCAGAGAGAGTGGCAAACAGTTCTTATCCACAGTATGATTAAAACATTATTTGAACCCCCATAGGAATGGGAGAGAAAATTCATTAAGGTTTCATCAATTTCAATTTGTTTTCAGGAAGCAAAGATCAATCTGTCATCCTTAAAACTCACTTGGGCTTGCACACTGAACAGTTCAATCCTGCAGAATCTGCCTGCTGCTGAACTGATTAGATATAATTGGGAATGCTTGGTTCACACAAAGCCCTGGCAGAATATCTGAGGATATGCCTGGCTTAAAAACAGGAGTAGTAGAAGACTGGGTTTTGTTTTGATGAGAGGCACAGAAGATGAGGGATACTCTTAGAATGCATGGATGATGTTTAAGTTTTTATGCTTATTCTGGTGCAAGATTTACTGAGTGTCTTCTATTTGCTTAGTGGGCCTACATGCCTGTGGGGAAAAGATTATTATCCCAGTTTTACAGATGAGGAAATCGATACTGAAGCTCTAAAGTGCTTTTTATCAGTTAGCTATTACTACATAATAACCATGACCAAAGTTAGAGGCTTAAACAACAACCATTTATTTACTTCACAATTTGCTTATCAGGAATTTATGCTGGGCTCAGATGAGTGGTTCTTCTGTTCTCATTTAACTCCTCATGCATCTTTGGTCAGCTGCCAGGTTTTGTGGCTGGAGCAACTGGCCAGTGTGTTTTTCATTATCCAGCAAGCTAGCCCAGGATTTTTCACATAGCAGCAGTAGAGCTATAATAGAGTGGGTCTATGGAAGCCTTAGAACTGGCACCCAGTAACTCCCACCTCATGCTGTTGGAAAAAACAGGTCACTAGAGTCTGGTAGCATAGTGCCTAAGACACTTGACTGTTAACCAGAAGGCTGGTGGTTCAAAACCACCAGCCACTCTTCGGAAGGAAGGTTGGGCAATCTACTTCCGTAGTGATACTGCCTTGGAAACCCAAGGAGAGGTCGCTATGAGCCAGGGCCGGCTCAATGGTACATAACAACAACACAACAACAGAGCAGATTTAAAACCAGTCACAGGGAGTTCCGGCAAGATGGCAGACTAGGCAGAAGGACTGCACAGACTCTTAAACAAAGAAAAGGGAAACGAATTAACACAGACAGAGAAGATAATCTTAGACCCCTGAGCCTTGAAGGGAAGAATACAGAAGTGGACTAAACCCCAACTAGCAGAAGAATTTGCGTGAAAATACCAAAAACAGGAGACATACGGAGCTGTGGTCTAACAGCGACCTGAGTGACCCTGATGGTACAGGTGGCTTGGAGATTCCCAACTGGTGGTAGGACCTAAGAATTAACCTAAAAATCACCCTGCTAGCCAGGGACTGCACGGACTGTGCATGGTGGCTGGGGAACAAATGGAGAAAGTGAAGAGAAAGGTGGGCTGAGTTGTGGACTTTTGCCGGTCCAGAGGTCGCCTCCATTTTGTAGGTTTAAAAAGCGGCTCAACTATTTTAGATATTTAAAGAGACAGTGCCCTCACAGATTCCTGTGGTGGTAGGATTTAAGAATTAACCTAAAAATCACCCTGCTAGCCAGGGACTGCATGGAGGACTGTGTACGGTGGTTGGGGAACAAACGGAGAAGGTGAAGAGAAAGGTGGGCTGAGCTGTGGACTTTTGCCAGTCAGGAGAACACCGCCATTTTAATGGTTTAAAAAGTGGCTTGACTATTTTGGATATTTAAAGAGAGAGCGCTCTCGCAGATTTTTGGGACTTAAGAACATGTTCTGCTTTCCAGCAACCCCAAGGACACTCAGAGCCTGCAAGACTGAAAAGGTACGACATTCTTCTTGTTACTACACCCTATACCTGCTTGGTGAATGGAGGTGTGGCCATCCCCACTCCCACCTACCTTCTGGGCCCACAGGAACTCCATCACAGTCTGTGTGCTCAGACAGAGCCTGGGTGCCCAACCCAGTCATCCACCGATTTTTTCTTTTTTGCTTTCTTTTTCCCAGTAATTAGTTTGCTTGTATTTGTCCGTTTCAAAACGAATAATATTATTAATACTTTTTGTCCTTTTTATTATTATTCTTAATCTTCCCCTACCAGGTCCTAGTTTTCAGCATTTTTTCTTTTCCCTGTGCCTGATTGAAATTCTGCCCACCCCCCCAATTTAAGGTTTTTTTTTTCTTTTCCCCCTTTTTTTTTCTCGTGACTAACCCCATTCCTTGTTTTTCTTTTTCTATTCTTCCTGATTTTTTCTTCATTTATTATTCTCCTTCCCTACTTTTTTTTTTCTTTCTTCTTAGTGCCCTATCCCCAGATATTGCAGGTTTGCATGTTTTTTCTTCTTCTTTTCCCTTTTCTCTTTTTTTGGTTACTGTTCCTGTGTGATTAAATGGTGTATTTTTTGTCCATGAGCTTTTAGTGTTTTGATGGTTTATTCAATTGTAATTTGTGTTTAACTGAGTGGGAGACAACAACAATCCTCATAAAACACAACTACACCCACACCTCCTGCGACTTCACTTACTGAGCGAGAGCCACTTCCTCCTTCTCAAGCAAAAGGCCAATGATAAAAAACCACCAAGAAGAGCCTGAACCACCCTTGGCT
>NW_006929332.1:0-2788 GCF_000298275.1 Orycteropus afer afer
CTGTGGCTTCCAGCCAAACAAAAGACAGGCATATGAGTTGAACATTTACCTGAGGTAGATACACTCCTTGGAGAGAACAATCATGGGAGAAAGAAAGGGTGTTTATGCACACGGAGACAGCTCAGGGGGCAGGAGTGCATGGAAGGATAGACACAGGGAAGAAGTAACTATGGGGAGGAAGTGAGAGGGGAGCTGTTGCATTGGGGTAAAGTGTAGTCAATGTCATAAGACAAAGTATATGTGAACTGCTGTATGGAAAATGAATTTGCTCTGTAAATTTTCACCCAAATCACAATAAATAAATAAAAGATAAACCCTTGTATATATGCAATGCTGTATTATCAGTGATAACAAACATTAATCTATGGGTAAATAGATGGACAGACAGGCTGAATGATCAGGTGTGTCTAGGCAAAAGGGAATCCCATGACCATATATAACGTTGGCAGATGATACTTCTATATACATATTTGTATGTGCTGTAATAATGTCCATATATATAATAGAGCTAACAAGGGGCAAAGTGATAATAACTTCTTAGCCACAGCCAACCACCTGAGAGAGTGAGTAGTTGGATCTGTGGGCTCAGGACTATCGTCGCAGAGGACATTGAGCTCAATTGGCATAACATCCTACACAAAAATATTGTTCTACATCCTACTTTGGTGAGTAGCGTCTAGGGTCTTCAAAGCTTGCGAGTGGCCATTCAGATGCAATAACTGGTCTCTCCTCATCCAGAGCAAAGAAGAATGAAGAAAACCAAAGATGCATCGAAACAATTAGTCCAGGGGACTAGTGGACAATGCAAACCTCAGCCCATATGACCATGAGACCAGAAGAATTAGATAGTGAGCAGCTACCACTGTCAACCACTCGGAAAGGGAACATTACAGGAGATCCTGGATAGAGTGGAAGAACAATGTGGAACAAAACTCAAAATGATAAAATGACCAGGTTTACCGGTCTCATAGAGCCTGGTAAGACCCCAGAGACTATGGCCCCTACTTACCCGTTAGGACTGGAATTGAACTCAATCCATGGCTTCCAACCAAACAATAGACAAATACATTGAACATTTACATCAAGTAGATACACTCTTTAGAACCTAGATCAATCATGGGAGAACAGAAGGGCAGAATTTGCACAGGGAGGTAGCTCAGGGGGCAGGAATGCATAGGAAAGAAGGACACAGGGAAGAGGTAAGTACAGGGAGGAAGTGGGAAAAGAGCTGTTACATTTTAGAGAGTTGTTACATATCAATGTCATGAAATAAAATGTGTATGAACCGGTGTATGGAAAATAATTTGCTCTGTAACCTTTCACCCAAATCACAATAAAAATTTTAAAAAAAGAAAAAACTGACAAAATGTTTTTAAAACCTCTGGCAAAATTAATAAAGAAAAAAAGAGATGACCCAAAAAAGCAAGATTAAGTATGAGAAAAGAAATAAACTGCAGATATTGTTGTTGTTAAGTGCTATTGAGTCATCTCTGACTCATAGCGACCTTATGTACAACAGAACAAAACACTGCCCAGTCCTGTGCCAGCCTCACGATTCCTACTATACCTGAGACCATCACTGCAGCCACCATGTCACTCCATCTTGTTGGGGGCCTTCCCCTCCTTTGTCGACTCTCCACATTACCAAGCATAACATCCTTCTCCAGAGAATGGGCCCTTCTGACAAAATGACCAAAGTAGGTGAGACAAAGTCTGTCTATTCTTGCTTCCAATGAGCATTCCACCTACACTTCTTCCAGGACAGACTTTGTAGTTCTTTCAGCAGTCCACAGTACCTTCAGCATTCTTTCGCCAGCACCACAACTCAAAAGCATCAACTCTTCTTCCATCTTCCTTATTCATTGTCCAGCTTTCACATGCATATGAGGCGATTGAAAATACCAAGGCTTGGGTTAGGTGCATCTTAGTCTTCAAGGAGATATCTAAGCTCTTCAGCACTCGAAAAAAGTCTTTTGCAACAGATTTGCCCAATGAAATACATCTTTTGATGTCTTGACTCCTACTTCCATTGATGTTGATTATAGAACCAAGTAATACGAAGTTTTTGACAATTTCAGTCTTTTCTCCATTCATCATGATGCTGCTTATTGGTTCATTTGGAGGATTTTTGTTTTCTTTTTATTGAGGTGTAATCCATAGTGCAGACTGTAGTCTTCAATTTTCATCAGTAACTACTTCAAGTCATCTTCATTTTCAGCAAGCAAAGTTGGTGTCTGCATATCTCAGTGTGTTAAAGAGCCTTCCTCCAATCCTGATGCCACATTCTTCATATAGTCCAGTTTCTTGGATTATTTGTTTAGCATACAGAATGAATAAGTATGGTGAAAGGATACAACCCTGACACATCGCTTCCTGATTTTAAACCATGCAATATACCCTTGTTCTGTTTGAACGACAGCCTCCTGGTCTATGTACAGGTTCCTCATGAGTACAATTAAGTGTTCTGGAATTCCCATTATTCTCAATGTTATTCACAATTTGTTATGATCCACACAATCAAATGACTTTCTATAGTCAATAAAACACAAATAAATATTTTTCTGGTATTCTTTGCTTTCAGCCAAGATCCATCTGGCATCAGCTATGATAGCCCTTGCTCTGTGTGTCACCTTCTGAATCCAGCTTGCATTTCTGGAAGTTCCCTGTCTATGTACTTATGCACCCATTTTTTAATTATCTTCAGCAAGATTATCCTTGCCTGTGATATTAATGATATTTTTTGATAATTTCCACATTCTGTGGGATCACCTTTCTTTGGAATGGTACA
>NW_006929332.1:4923-5545 GCF_000298275.1 Orycteropus afer afer
CTAGATTCATACTTCATACATTCCATGCTCTGATTATTAATGGATGTTTGCAACTGTTTCTTCTCATCTTGAGATGTGCCACATCAGCAAATGGGGGTCCTGAAAGCTTTACTCTATCCACCTAATTAAGATTGGCCTTACTGAGGAGGCAGCTCTTCTCCAGTCATATTTTGAGTGCCTTTCATAGTGCCTAAGGCATTTGACTGCTAACCAGAAGGCTGGCAGTTCAAATCTACCAGCCACTCCTTGGAAGGAAGACTGGGAAATCTACTTCCATAGAGATACCACCTCAGAAACCCAAGGAGAGGTCACTATGATTTGGATTTGACTCGATAGCAGTGAGTTCTGACTTGAGGGGCTCATCTTCAGCCACTATGTTTCACAATGTTTCAGGGCTACTCATAAAATGTTCCAGTAACATATCAGACAATGTTTCACTGCTGTTCATAAGGTTTTCACTAGCCAATTCTTTGAGAAGTGGATGGCCTCTTCCTTCTTCCGAGTCTGCCTTAGTCTGGAAGCTCTGCTGAAACCTGTTGCAGTGTTAAGTTCATGTGCCAACTTGACTAGGCCTGGTTGAGTGGCTGGGCAGCTGGATATACTATTCCCCATGATGAGACTG
>NW_006929333.1:0-598 GCF_000298275.1 Orycteropus afer afer
TAGGGGGCAGGAGTGCATGGAGGGATGGACACAGGGAAGAGGTAACTATGGGGAGGAAGTGTGGAGGGAGCTGTTGCATAGTGGTAAATTGTAGTCAATGTCATGAGACAAAGTGTATGTGAACTGCTGTATGGAAAGTGAATTTGTTCTGTAAATTTTCACCCAAATCACAACCCTCTCCCCCCCAAAAAAAAACAACTCGTGACATCCCTTGTTCCTCCTCTTCTGAATCCAACTTGCATTTCTGGACGTTCCCTGTCAATATACTGCTGCAACCATTTTTGAATTATTTTCAGCAAGATACTACTTGCATGTGACGTTAATGATATTGTTCGATAATTTTCACATTCTGTTGGATCACCTTTCTTTGGAATGGGCACAAATATGGATCTCTTCTGGTCAGTTGGCTAGGTAGCTGTCTTCCAAATTTCCTGGCAGAGATGACTGAGTGCCTCCAGTGTGGAATCTGTTTGTTGAAACATCTCAATGGGTCAATTCCTGGAGCCTTGTTTTTCGCCAATTCCTTCAGTTCAATTCCGACTGATAGTGACCCTATAGGACAGAGTAGAACTGCCTCATAGTGTTTCCAAGATTGTAA
>NW_006929333.1:2053-3685 GCF_000298275.1 Orycteropus afer afer
CGCGCCTGCAGCGCTCCAAGCGGGGCGCCCAGCCCCACCTGGGAGCTGCGGCAGATGCGGGTGGAAGGAGCAGGGCATGTTGGCCAAGATTTCGGAGCGCCCGGGTGCGGGTCTCAGCGCCACTAGGCGTACGAGGCCAGGGGCGGAGACTAGATCCCTAGGCCCTGGCGCGGTCTCACGCGGAGGCGGGGCAACCGGCTTCTCGTTGCTTCGGAAACTGCACAGCCACTGGAAGTCAAGGCGTGGGATGGGGAGCATCACGGCTAGACTCCAAGGGGGACTTTCTTCAGGTAAGGTCAAACCCCAAGGAAGGAAGAGCTGAGAGTCTGACTCCGGGAGGATCTTCTCCAGTGGGAGGGCTGGGGATCAGACTGCACGGATTATTCCAAAGCGGGGAAGGGTGGGGAATCTCCCAGCGTTCACCGTGGTGGGAGGCACCTGGGAGAAGCTGGAGGGCACCGCGTCCGGTCACAGGGAGCGGACGCCACAGCGCGGCTGGAAGCAGGCGGGTGTGACCCGGTGCTGGCTGCCCAGGTGCCGCAGCCAGGCCTGCAGCCGGGAGCCATCCTTCCAGCTGGAACCGGCAGGAGTGAGTAGGGTCACTGGGTCGGCGCTCTCAGCTCCAGCCCCACCCCTGCCTGAGAGCACCCACTCTGGGAGGTCCCTGGGCTCCAAGCCTGGAGGTCCGTGGGTCAAGACCTGGCCATGCCTCTCACTCAGGCTTTCTCACCTCACACTCACATCCCATTCTTGGGCTTCGCCTTTAAATCTCCCATTATCAACCTACCCCACTTCCAAAAAAGGAGTTCTGGTGGTGTAGTAGTTAAGGCTGACAATCAAAAAGTTTATGGTTCGAACCCACCAGTTGCTCCGGGAAAGAAAGATAAGGCAATTAGCTTCCATAAAGATTTGCAGCCTTGGATACCCAGTGGGGGCCACTCTGAATCCAAATCGATTGGATGGCAGTGTTTTTGGTTTTTTGGTTCCGCTGTCTCCCGCCCCGCCCCTCCACCCCCACACACACCATGCGGCCTCCAGCTTCTACTCCTGGGCTCTTACTGCGGCCTCCTTCCTGGTCTCTCTATCCACCCCCTCCGTTCCCCCACCACCTATGTGTTCCTCCCTATTAGCTGGGGGGCACAGCTCACAATGTCAGAAAAATCTAGAATGTGAGAGATACCACAGTCAAGTGTAAAAGTTCCTTCCACAAACAACTTAGGGGAGGGGGGCAGCGTTATACTTTAAGAGAGACTTTGGGAACTGTATGCAGATTTGCAACAAACCATTTTGTAAGAAGACATTTTTAACACAACTAGGCAAAAAAAAATTTTAAGGACATATAATTAATACTACATGTTATTGATTTCTAAAACAATTTATTGCAATTTGCATATAAACAGGTATATTTTAGATATCTTAAAATTTCTCTGATATTAAATAGCTTTTCTGCCATTATTGATAGTGTACTGTTACTGAAGTTTGAAGTGGTTATTCATAATATCAAACAAAAATGTGATGCTGCCTTTTTTTATTGTGATTTGGATGAAGGTTTACAGAGCAAATTCACTTTCCATACAGCAGTTCACATATACTTTGTCTCATGTCATTGACCACAGTTTACCACAATGCAAC
>NW_006929333.1:4510-5258 GCF_000298275.1 Orycteropus afer afer
CAGCAGCCAGCAGCTGTCTGAGTGAAGAAATGCCTCTAGCTCCAGTGGGCCGGGAGCAGGAGGCAGAGCTGGACCCCAAGGTTGAGAGGCTTTCATCCAGCCCCTAGAGCCTGGCACTTTGAACTTAGACTTAAAGCCTCCAAACTGTAAGAGAATAAACTCCTGTTTGTTAAGACCATCCCATTTGTGGTATATTTCTTGTCAGAGTGGCATTCGGTAACCAGAACAGGTAACCACAGGGAGGAAGTGGGAAGAGAGATGTAATATTGTGGGGATTGCAGTCAATGTCATGAAACAAAATGTGTATGAACTGTTGAATGCAGAATTAATTTGGTCTGTAAGCTTTTACCCAAATCACAATAATAATAAAAGGTCACACACACAAACACACATATCAGTAATAATGATGTAAGATCTATCTGTAAACTGAAAAAAATAGCATTTCAAATAGAACAAAATTTATTATCCCATTTTCTTGCATTTCTCTCTCAGATTCTGAATTATTCTTTCTGCCTCTATTGATTTCAAGTACCATTACTCAATACCATTAAATTGATCCATGCTAGAAATGTACCTCTTTTTTTTTTCTCCAATTTGCAGAGTTTGTGATACATACATGACTTTCCTTTTATTTACCTTAGTATTCAACCCACTTAAAACTCCCACATTTTCTTTACAAAAATGGAATTTATGGCAAAAATGGAAACTTATATTTGTAAGAATCAAGGTATGGACACTTTTTTTTTTT
>NW_006929334.1:0-4212 GCF_000298275.1 Orycteropus afer afer
ACTATGGGGAGGAAGTGGGAGGGGAGCTGTTGCATTGTAAATTTTGGTCAATGACATGAGACAAAGTATATGTGAACTGCTGAATGAAAAGTGAATTTACTCTGTAAATCTTCACCCAAATCAAAATAAAATTAATAAAAGAAAAAAGAAAAACAAGGCTCCAGGAATTGATGGAATACCCATGGAGATGTTTCAACAAACGGATGCTGTGCTGTAGGCACTCACTCAGTTATGCCATGAGATTTGGAATTCAGCTACCTGGCCAACTGCCTGGAAGAGATCCATATTTGTACCCATTCCAAAGAAAGGTGAGCCCACAGAATGTGGAAATTATCAAACAATATCATATGCAAGTAAACTCTTACTGAAGATAATTCAGAAACAGTTACAGAAGTACACAGAGAAAGAACTTCCAGAAATGCAAGCTGGATTCAGAAGAGGATGTGGAATGAAGAATGTATTATAGCTGATGTCAGATGGATCTTGACTGAAAGCAAAGAATACCAGAAAGATGTTTACTTGTGTTTTATTGCCTATGCAAAAGCATTCGATTGTGCGGATCATAACAAATTATGGATAATATTGAGGATGGGAATTCTAGAACACTTAATTGTACTCATGAGGAATCCATACACAGACCAGGAGGCTGTTGTTTGAACAGAACAAGGGGATACTACATGGTTTAAAATCAGGAGGGAGCGTGTCAGGGTTGTATCCTTTCTCCATACTTATTCAATCTGTATGCTGAGCAAATAATCTGAGAAGCTGGACTATACGAAGAATAACATAGCATCAGGATTGGAGGAAGGCTCATTAACAACCTGTGATACATAGACGACACAACTTTGCTTCCTGAAAGTGAGGATGACTTGAAGCACTTACTGATAAAGATTACAGTCTGCAGTATGGATTACACCTCATTGTAAAGAAACAAAAGTCCTCACAACTGGACCAATAAGCAGCATCTCGATAAAAGGAGAAAAGATTGAAGTTGTCAAAGACTTTATATTACTTGGTTCTACAATCAACACCAATAGTAGCGGTAGGCAAGACATCTGAAGACATATTGCCTTGGGCAGAGCTGCTGCAAAATACCTCTCTCAAGTGCTGAAGAGCAAAGAGGTCGCCTTGAAGACTAAGGTGCGCCTAACCCAAGCTATGGTATTTTCAATCACCTCCTGTGCCGTGAGAGCTGGACAATAAATAAGGAAAGCAGAAGAAGAGTTGATGGTTTTGAGTTGTGGTCTTGGTGAAGAATGCTGAGAGTACCATGGACTGCTAAAGGAACTAACAAATCTGTCCTGGAGGAAGTGCAGCTGCAATGCTCCTTGGAGGAAAGAATGGCCAGACGTCATCTCACCTACTTTGGTCATGTTGTCAGAAGAGACCATTCTCTGGAGAAGGATATTATGCTTGGTAAAGTGGAGCATTAACAGAAAAGGGGAAGGCCCTCAACAAGATGTATTGACACAGTGGCTGCAATGACGGGCTCAGGTATAGCAGGGATCATGAGGCTGGCACAAGACCGGGCAGTTCTGTTGTATATATTGTCACTGAGTCAGATACAACTCGACAGCACCTAAAAACAACAAAATGAACTTTGTAGAAGAATAATTAATGATATGGAACTATGTTCACGATGCTTTAAGTGATAAATGCAATTTGAAAGAGAATGAAGAGCTTACTAGTCTGACAGAAACTGGAGGGACCCCTGAGACTATGCCCCATAGACACCCTTCAAGCCTGGAACTGAACTCACCCTCATGGCTCAACTTTCAGCCAAACAACTCACAAGCCTGTAAAGTGAACAATAACACCAGGGAGGTATGCACTCCTTAGAACAACAGACCATACAAGAACAAATGGGTGGTATTTGCCAAAGAATAAAGCTAAGAAGGCAAGAAGGGATAAGAAAGAAGGATGAAGGGAAATAGTAAACACAGGGAGGAAGTGGGAAGAGTGGTGTTACATTGTGGAGATTGCAATCAATGTCACAAAACAAAATATGTGTAAATTGTTGAATAGAAAATCAATTTGCTCTGTAAACTTTCAGCCAAATCACACACACACACACACACAAAAAAAAATGCTTTCATTTTAAGGAAGTAGAAACAAAACAAAACAAAAACTGTACTGCTGTTGAGTCAATTCCGACTCCTAGCAACCCTACTGAACGCAGCAGAACTGCCCCCATAAGGTTTTCAAGGCTGTAATCTTTACTGAAACAGACTGCCACATCTTTCTCCTGTGAAGCAGGTGGTGGGTTCAAACAACTGACCTTTTGGTTAGCAGCCAAGCACTTAACCACTGCACCACCAAGGCCCCTCAAGGAAGCAAATACATTTTAAAAATATAGAAAAAAATAAAAAAAAAAGAGTTCCAGTAAGATAGTTGAATAGGCAGACAAACTACACACACACTCTTCAACAAAGAAAAGGGAAATCAATTAACACAGATACAGAAAATAATCCTGGGGCCCTGAGCTTTGAAAGGAAGGATACAGAAGTGGACTAAACTCCAACTAACAGAGGAACCTGGATAAAAACACCAAAAAAGGAGATATATGGAACTGCGGTCTGTCAGTGATCCTGATGGCACAGACAGCTTGGATATTGCCAAGTGGTGTTAGGACCAATGAATTAACTTAAAAATTGGCCCTGCTAGCCAGGGACTGCATGGAGGACTGCACTGGTGGCTGGTGAATAAAAGGGGAAGCAGTAAAGAGGGACACAGGCTGAGCTGTGGACTTTTGGCTATCTGGAAGGTGCAACCATTTTGAATGTTTACAAGCAGTTCCACCATTTTGGATATTTAAAGCAACAACATTCTCTCAGACTCCAGGGACCTAAGAAAAGACTCCACTTGTCAGGGACTGCAAGGACATTCCAGACACGAACGACTGGAAAGGTGCAATACTCCCCTTGTTACTCTTATACCCCACACCCTCTTGGAATGGAGGTTCAGCCATCTCTCACTCCCATCCACCTTCTAGGCCAGCAGGAATTCCATCCCAGTCTTTGTGCTCTGACAGAGCCTGGGTGCTCTGCCCTGCCCTGCCCAGATTTTTTTCTTTTTTTAAGTTTGTTATAAAATTTTATCTTTTTTGTCTGTTTTAAAATTATTGTTATTATTATTATGTGTCCTTTATTATTATTATTCTTTATTCTTCCTTCCTAGGTTACAGTTTTCACCTTTTTCTCTCTTCCCTGTTCCTGGTTCCCATTTTTTTTCTTTCTTATGGTTAACCCCATTCCTTGTTTTTCTTTTTGCATTTTTCCAATTTTTTTCTTCATTATTCTCCTATTCTACCTCTTTGTCTTATTGTTCCCTCCCCAGATAGTGCTGGATTTTTTTTTTCCTTTATTTTTTTGGGGGGGGGGGATTGTTCCTGTGTGTTTATGTGGTGTATTTTTTGTCCGCTTGCACTTACTTTTTTGATGGTGTTTTGATCGTTGTTTTTGTCAAAATGAGTGGGAGATAGCAACTGTGCCCATATGATGCAACCACACCTGCACCTCCAATTACTGAGTGAAAGCCACCATTTCCTTCTCCACCAACTGGCCAATGATAAACGACCACAAAGAACTGCCTGAATGACTCTTAACTGTTCCTCACAAACAGTTAACAGAGATCTAAATACAACAATGTCACAATGTCTCAGACACAACAGACCATCCCAGTCCACACAAAGAAGCAAGATAAAGTGGTAGAAACAAGGGAGCAGGATTCAGACCCAGAATACATCCCTAAGAAGGAGCAGCATTGGGACTCCCTGATAAGGAATTGAAAAGAATTATATTTAGGTACTTTAAAAGGATTGAGAGATCAAGGCAAGCCCTGAAAAAATTAAGGAAAACACAGACAAAACCTTAGAATAATTTTGGAAGAAAATACAGGAAAAATATGAAAAAATAAATGAAAAATTATAAATAATACAAAATCTACAGATAGAAATCCAGGAGATTAATACTCAATTTTGAGAAATAGATAACACATTGAAAGGGCAAAGGTGTGGAATTGAATCAATGGAAGACAGAATTAATGATATTGAAGACAAATAGCTATTTCTTTGGAAAGCGATCAATCAGAAAAAAGATAAAAACAAAATGAAGAAAGCCTAAGGTTCATGACGGATACCATCAAAAGAAATAACCTACATGTATGATCAGAATTTCAGAACAGGAAGAGAAAAAGAAAACCACTGAGAAAATT
>NW_006929334.1:4837-5331 GCF_000298275.1 Orycteropus afer afer
AACTCAGGGATAAAATTATAAATCATAGGGTAACCTCAAAGAAAAATGATAAACCTTCACATCACAATAAAAAAGAGAACAAGCACAAATATTCATCATATACTAAAACAACAGCAACAAAGGAAACGATAACACAATTCATAAACATAACGAGCTCAACACAGAAAATAATATGGAACAAAGAAACCAGGGACACCATGAAAAAACATGTAACAAAATGACAGCAACACATTCAACTTATCAATAATTACCCTGAATGTTAATGGATTAAATGCAGCACTCAAGAGATGCAGAGTTGCAGACTGGATAAGAAAACACAACCCATCAATATGCTGTCTACAACAGACACACTTTACAGATAAAGACAAAAATAGATTAAAAATCAAAGGTTGGAAAAAGATATATCAAGCAAATGGCAACTGTAAGAGAGTAGGAGTGGTAATATTAATTTCTGATCAATTTGACTTTAAGACAAAAACCACCATACGAGACAA
>NW_006929335.1:0-1274 GCF_000298275.1 Orycteropus afer afer
CTGCTCATATGCAAGTTCAACTTGAAGTTAAAGACAATTAAAACAAGTCCAAGAGAACCAAAATATAATCTAGAATAGGTTGTTGTTGTTGTTGTTGTTTGCCATGGAGTCAGACCCAACTCATAGTGACCTCTCCTTGGGTTTCTGAGGCAGTATCACTATGGAAGTAGATTGCCCCATCTTCCTTCCGAAAAGTGGCTAGAGGGTTTGAACCACCAGCCTTCTGGTTAGAAGTCAAATGCCTTAGGGACTATGCTACCAGAGCTAGAATATATCCCTCCTAAATTTAGAGACCATCTAAAGAACAGATTTGATGCATTGAACACCAGTGACCGAAAACCAGAAGAATTGTGGGATGAAATCAAGAGCATCATCCATGAAGAAAGCAAGAGGTCACTAAAAAGACAACAAAAGACGAGAAGAACAAAATGTATGGCAGAAGAGACTCTGAAACTTGCCCTTGAGTGGACAGTAGCTAAAGCAAATGGAAGAAATGACAAGATAAAAGAGCTGAACCGAAGATTTCAAAGAGCAGCTTGAGAAGACATAGCCAATTACTATAATGAAATGTGCAAAGATCTGAAGTTAGGAAACCAAAAGGGAAGAACACACTTGGCATTTCTCAAGCTGAAAGAATTGAGGGAACTGTTTAAGCCTCAAGTTGCAATATTGAAAGATTCTAAGGGCAAAATATTAAATGATCCAGGGAATATATCAAAAGAAGATGGAAGGAATACACAGAGTCACTGTACCAAAAAGAACAGGTCAGTCTTCATGCATTTCAGGAGGTGGCATATCATCTAGAACCAATGGTACTGAAGGAGCAAGTTGAAGCTATAATGAAGGAATTGGCAAAGAACAAGGTTCCGGGAATTGACGGAATACCCACTGAGATATTTCAACAAACGGATGCCTCACTGGAGGCACTCACTCGGTTTTGCCAAGAGATTTGGAAGACAGCTACCTGGCCAACAGACTGGAAGAGATCCATATTGGTGCCCCTTCCAAAGAAAGTGATCCCACAGATGTGGAAATTATCGAACAATATCATTGATATCACACACAAGTAAGATCTTACTGAAGACAATTCAAAAATTGCATCAGTATACTGACAGAGAACTTCCAGAGGTGCAAGCTGAATTCAGAAAAGGACATGGAACAAGGGATATCATAGCTGCTGTCAGATGGATTTTGGCTCAAGGCAAAGAATACCAGAAAGATGTTTACTTGTGTTTTATTGTCTACGCAAAGGCATTTGATCGTGTGGATCATGA
>NW_006929335.1:2595-5203 GCF_000298275.1 Orycteropus afer afer
CCACCAGCCACTCCTCAGAAGGAAGGTTGGGCAATCTACTTCCGTAGTGATACTGCCTCAGAAACCCAAGGAGGGGTCGCTATGAGTCGGGTCCAACTTGATGGTACATAAGAACTCTGTCATTGCAATATTGGACCAGGAAAGGAAAACTTTCAATATTGCACAAAAGAGACTTATGGCTGGAAGAAGAGGGGAGAATACCTGCTTCCTATAGGCAGCTCATGCTCAAGAGAATGGAGGGTCTTAACATACCCAGTTCCTCTCTCAAACTGATCTATCAGGTGGTTCACTGTGTTCTTCAATTCAACTTGACCATCCAAATGAATAAAATGAACAAGACATGTTAAATATTTTTTGGGGTTAGCACTACCCAGCTACTCCTTGAAGGAAGATGGGGCAATCTACTTCGATAGTGATACTGTGTCGGAAACCCAAGGAAGGTTCACTATGAGTCGGGTCCGACTCGATGGCACATAATAACAACAAGTAAAAAAATATATTTTTTAATTTCAATATTTAATATTTTTATTTAACCCTATAAATATTACCCTTTTAATGTGTAATAAGTGTGAAAATTTTGTTACTGATCTACATTCTTTTTAAACTAAGTTTTTAAATTGGGTGTGTGCTTTACACTCAGAGCATATCTCAGTTTGGACGAGGCAGATTTCAAGTGTTCAGAAGGTACTTCAACATGTGGGTGATGGCTACTTCATTAGATAATGCAGAGGTACAGCATCAAACTAAAGAAACCCTAATAGTATTCAGAAAGTACAAGATATATCTTTACTTCCATCTCCCCCCTTCCCTGCTTCTCCTTTCTTCCTTCCCTGTCCAACTCGGAGGAACAATGTAGCTAGCTGCAAAGGGCAATAGCTCATTAGAAACCAGAAATGAATCATCTATATCAAATTCTAAATCTTCTTAAAGCTCAATTTGGACAAATTAAACTTTTCAATAAAAAGAGATGTTACATGAGAGATTTTGTGTTGCTAAATTCACATTCACCACTATTGATTCACATACAGATGTTAAGATATATGCTAAATATGTTTATGCCAACATGAAGTACTTGAACCATAGTAAATTCAATCGCCTATGTGTTGAATCTCTAACATTTATGGAATTAATGTTTCTTTTTACTAAAATAAACTACTAGTTGAATACTGCTGCTCAAGCTAGGTATTCAGATCACCATCTAATTGTTTCAATTGTGCATTTCAAAGTATCATTACAATTATTCAAATATTCCTTCAAATACTTTTGGTGTTCATTTATAATGCTAAAATTATGTGAATGGAATGTACTAATATATGCTCAAAGGCTGTGCATTCATGTTACCTAATCCATGATTCTGTCAAATCATGCATTTTATTTGCCTTTGCTATAGTTTTTGACAGGGAGCTCGGGTAGCATAGTGGCTAAGGCACTAGACTGCTAACCAGAAGGCTGGCGGTTCAAACCCACCAGCCACTTCTCAGAAGGAAGATGGGGCAATCTACTTCAGTAGTGATACTGCCTCGGAAACCCAAGGAGGGGTCACTATGAGTCGGGTCTGACTCGACGGCACATAACAACATAGTTTTTGACATTCAGCTAATTCATCTTTTTAAAATATTTGAAACATTTGTAATGCCATACTAAATATATCATCTGGAATTTTATTTGTTTTACTATTGTAAGGTTGTTACAACACTGTGTACGATATCTGTGAACACTGGCCAGTTAGCCAAAGTAATCCTAAAGTTTTGAAAACATTTTCATTTTTGAAAATAGGTTTAGAATCACATTATGTGTCTTAGGGAAGGTACTACACCTACGCCCCACTTATCAACTATCTTGTTTTCTGACATTTCACATTTACAACAGTAGGAAAAAGTCTACTTTTGAATATTTGGTGCATTTAGGACATACATCTGGCATTAATGAATGCCTAGGTAAGAGATGAGAATAATGCTGGCTGTGATGGTAAGATTATGCATCAGCTTGGCTTGGCCTTGATGGTCAGTGGTTTGGAAGTTATGTAATGATGTGGTCATTCTCTGTTTTGTGATCTGGTGTAGTCATCCTCCATTTTCACATAATTCTGATTTTCACATAATGTCTTGGTCTTTGGAACCTAATCATGCTGATAAGGGAAGAGTGTCTGTATTGCGTAAAGTCAAGAATCAGTAGGAAAACAATGAAAATATGAGACAAATATTTTTTCATTAGTACTGATTTGATGATTTCTAAATTGAGTATGTATGAGAATTGACCATAATCTTTGTCTAATTTATTAGAGACAGTACTGTTTGTAAACTATCCTAGATTCTGACCTGAATCCAAGACATGAGTCTTGACTAAGCAATTTTACTTGCCTAATTTTACTTTTCAGACAAACCAATGTAGCCCTCATAAGCAATTGTGCATTCCTTCATAATAAAATCTAAACTTCACTTTTTGTTGTTTTATAAAATATTTGGTTTCACCATAAGAGACCTACATAAATGGAAAAACATCCCATGCTTGTGGATAGGAAGACTGAACATTGTGAAAATGTCAGTTCTACCCAAAGCAATCTATACATTCAATGCAATCCCAATCCAGATCCCATCAACATTCTTTA
>NW_006929336.1:0-696 GCF_000298275.1 Orycteropus afer afer
AACTATTCCAAAACATAGAAAAGGATGGAATCCTCCCTAATTCATTTTATGAAGCAAGCATAACCTTGATACCAAAACCAGGCAAAGAGATCACTTGAAAGGAAAACTACAGACCAATATCCACCATGAATATAGATGCAAAAATCTTCAACAAAATCCTAGCCAATACACTCCAACAACATATAAAGAAGATAATTCGTTATGATCAAGGGGGGTTCATATCAGGTATACAAGATTGTTCAACATTAGAAAAATAATCAACATCATCCACCATATAAATAAAACAAATAAACAGCACCACATGATCATGCCAATTGGTGCAGGAAAGGCATTTGATAAAATCCAACACCCATTCCTGATCAAATATCTCAGAAAAAATAGGAATAGAAGAATCCTCAACATAATAAAGGACATATTTGCAAAACCAACAGTCAACATTATTCTCAATGGAGAGAGACTGAAACCTTTCCCCTTGTGAACAGGAACCAGTTAAGGATGTCCTTTAACACCACTTCTATTCAACATTGTATTGGAAGTCCTAGCCAGGGCCATAAGTCAAGAAAGTGAATCAAAGTTATCCAAATTGGTAAGGAAGTAGTCAAACTATCCCTATTTGCTGATGATATGATCCTCTATCTAGCAAACCCAAGAGATTTGGTCAAAAATCTATTGGACCTAATTGAGAGATTTAGCATC
>NW_006929336.1:1288-2418 GCF_000298275.1 Orycteropus afer afer
AATTTGCATGAAAATACCAAAAAAGGAGACATATGGAGCTGTGGTCTGGCAGCAATCCTGAGTGATCCTGACGGCACAGACAGCTTGGAGATTCCCAAGTGGTGGTAGAACCTAAGAAGTAACCTAAAAGTGACCCTGTTAGCCAGAGATTGCATGGAGGACTGCACGGTGGCTGGGGAATAAACAGAGAAGGTGAAGAGAAAGGTGGGTTGAACTATGGACTTTTGCTCATCTGGAGGGCTCCACCATTTTGAAGGTTTAAAAATTGGCTTGAATATTTTGGATATTTAAAGAGACAGCACTCTCTCAGATTTCTGGAGCTTAAGAACACTTCTGCTTTCTAGCAACCCCAAAGACACTCGGGGCCTGCAAGACTGAAAAGTATCATAATCTTCTTGTTACTACACCCTACACCCACTTGATGAATGGAATTGTGGCCACCCCCCACTCCAACCTACCTTCCAGGCCTACAGGAACTCAAGCACAGTCTGTGTGCTCAGACTGAGCCTGGGTGCCCTACGCTGTCCTCCACTGATTTTTTTTTTCTTTTGTTATTATTTTTTTCTTTTTTGCTTTCTTTTTTCTTGTGATTAGTTTGCTTGTATTTGTCTGTTTAAAAACAACTAATTTTATGAATATTTTGTATTTTTTATCATTATTCTTAATCTTCCCCTACCAGGTCCTAGTTTTCAGAATTTTTTCTTTTTCCTGGGCCTGGTTGAATTGTTTTTCCCCAAAAATTTAAGTTTTTTTTTTTCTTTTCCCTTTTTTTTTCTTGTGATTAAGCCAATTGCTTGTTTCTCTATTTGCATTTTCCTACACTTTCTTAATTTATTATTCTACTTCCCTATTTTTTTTTTTTATTTGTGCCCTATTCTCAGATATTGCAGGTTTGTTTGATTTTTCTTCTTTTATTCCCTTTTTTCTTTCTTTGGTTACTGTTCCTGTGTGACTACATGATGTGTTTTTTGTCCATGAGCTTTTAGTTTTTTGATGGTTATTCAGTAGAAATTTGTGTCTAACTGAGTGGGAGACAACAGCCCTCATAAGACACAACTACACCCACACCTCCTGAGACTTCACTTACTGAGCGAGAGCCACTTCCTCCTTCTTCACCAATAGGCCAACAA
>NW_006929336.1:4150-4599 GCF_000298275.1 Orycteropus afer afer
TTCTAAATGGTGAGGAAGTTAAAAAAGTGGCAAGAGAGAATGGACTGCTCTAAAGTTGGGGATAAAATTATAAATCATAGGGTAACCTCAAAGAAAAATGATAAACCTTCACTTCCCAATCAAAAAGAGGACAAGCACAAATACTCAGCATATACTAAAACAACAGCAACAAAGGAAATGGTAACATGATTTATAAATATAACCAGCTCAGCATAGAAAAGAATATGGAACAAAGGAACAAGGGACACCCTGAAAAAACACATGAGAAAATGAGAGCAACAAATTCAAACTTATCAATAATTACACTGAATGTTAATGGATTAAATGGACCTCTCAAGAGATGGAGAGTTTCAGATTGGATAAGAAAACACAACCCATCAATATGCTGCTTACAAGAGTCACATCTTAGAGATAAACACAAAAATAGATTAAAAATCAAAGGTTGGAAA
>NW_006929336.1:5152-5903 GCF_000298275.1 Orycteropus afer afer
GAAATGGGTGTCATCACAACAGAACCAACTAAAATATAAAGGATAATATCAGGATACTATGAAGAACTGTACTCCAACAAATTTGAAAATCTGGAAGAAATGGACAGTTTTCAAGAAACACACCACTTACTTAAACTAACACAGACTGATGTGGAAAAGTTGAACAGTCCCATCACAAAAGAAGAAATTGAAAAGGTCATAAAAAAATTACCAAATAAAAAAAGCCCTGGCCCAGACGGTTCCACTGGAGAATTCTACAAAACATTCAGAGAAGAACTGATACCAATCCTACTAATCCTACTCCTAATCCTATTCCAAAACATAGAACAGGATGGAATCCTCCCTAACTCATTTGATGAAGCAAGCATAACCTCGATACCAAAACCAGGAAAAGACATCACGCAAAAGGAAACTACAGTCTAATATCTCTCATGAATATAGATGTAAAAAATCTTCAACGAAATCCTAGCTAATGCACTGCAACAACATATCAAGAAAATCATTCATCATGACCAAGTGGGGTTCATATCAGGTATGCAGGGATGGTCCAACATTAGAAAACAATCAATGTCATCCACCACATAAATAAAACAAAGGAGAAGAACCACATGATCATATCAATTGATGCAGAAAAGGCTTTTGCCAAAATCCAACACCCATTCCTGATCAAAATTCTCAACAAAATAAGAATAGAAGGGACATTCCTCAACATAATAAAGGGCATTTATGCAAAACCAACAGCCAACATTAT
>NW_006929337.1:0-1114 GCF_000298275.1 Orycteropus afer afer
ATTGGTTTCCCTTTTCTTTGTTGAAGAGGGTCTGTGCAATCCTTCTGCCTAGTCCGCCATCTTGCCCCGCCTCCATCAGTTAGTTTGTTTTTGTCTATTTTAAAACTACTACTATTATTATTACTTTTGTCTTTTTATTATCATTTTTTATTCTTCCCTTCCCAGGTTCTAGTTTTCAGCTTTTTTTTCTTTTCCCCATTCCTGGTTCCCATTTTTTTTCCCCCTTTCTTGTGGTTAACCCCGTTCCTTGTTTTTCTTTTTGCATTTTCCATTTTTATCTTCATTATTCTCCTTCTCTTTTTTGTCTTATTGTCCTCTCCCCAGACACTGCAGTGTTTTTTGTTTTGTTTTGTTTTTGTTCTTTTCACTTTTTTGGTTACTGTTCCTATGTGATTACATGGTATGTTTTTTGTCCATTTGCTTTTACTTTTTTATGGTTATTCAATTGTTATTTTTGTCTACCTGAGTGGGAGACAGCAACAGTCCCCATACGACACAATTACACCCACACCTCCTGCAGCTTCACTTACTAAGTGAGAGTCACCACTTCCTTCTCCACCAACGGGCCAATGACAAACAATCACCAAGAAGAGCCTGATTCACCCTGGCTGCTCTTCACAAACAGTTAACAGAGATCTAAATACAACAATGCCACAATGTCTTGGAGACAACAGACCATCACAGTCCACACAAAGAAGCAAGATAAAGCACGAGAAACAAGGAACCAAGATACAGACCCAGAACACATCCCTGAAGAAGAAACAGCATTGGAAGTCCATGATAAGGAATTCAAAAGAATTATATTTAGGTATTTTCAAAGGATTGAGAGACAGATCAAGGAAAACACAGACAAATCCCTAGAAGAAGTTTGGAAGAAAATACAAGAACAAAATAAATGAAAAATTAGAAATGATTCAAAATCTACAGATAAAAATCCAGAAGATTAATACTAAATTGTCAGAAATAGATAACACATTGGAAGGGCAAAGGAGTAGAATTGATTCAATGGAAGACAGAATTAATGAGATTGAAGATAAATACCTGAATACTTCTTTGGAAAGGGATCAATCAGAAAAAAGATCAAAACAAAATGAAGAAAGTCTAAGGTTCGCGT
>NW_006929337.1:3074-4131 GCF_000298275.1 Orycteropus afer afer
AAAATTATAAATCACAGGGTAACCTCAAAGAAAAATGATAAACCTTCACATCACAAATTAAAAAAGAGGACAAGCACAAATATTCAGCAAATACTAAAACAACAGCAACAAAGGAAATGATAACATGATTTGTAAACATAATGAGCTCAGCACAGAAAATAATATGGAACAAAGAAACCAGGGACATCATGGAAAAACATAACAAAATGACAGCAACAAATTCATGCTTGTCAATAATAACACTGAATGTTAATGGATTAAATGCACCATTCAAGAGACGGAGAGTTGCAGTTTGGATAAGAAAACAAAACCCATCAATATGCTGTCTACAAGAGACACACCTTAGAGACAAACACAAAAATAGACTAAAAATCAAAGGTTGAAGAAAGATATATCAAGCAAATGGCAACCATAAAAGAGCAGGAATGGCAATATTAATTTCTGATCAAATTGACTTTAAGACAAAACCACCATACAAGACAAGGAAGGACATTATATAATGATTAAAGGATCAATTGAACAAGAAAATATAACCAAAATAAGTATCTATAGACCCAATGAAATAGCCCCAAAAGACATAAATCAGACTTTAAAAGAGGTGAAAAGGCAAATAGATGACTCCACAGTCAGAGCAGGAGCCTTTAATATACCACTTGCAATGAAAGATAGAACAACTGGAAAGAAACTCAAAAAAGATGCAGAAGAGCTAAACAATTCAATCCACCAGCTTGACCTTATAGACATCTACAGAGCATTTCACCCCAAAACAGCACAATATACATTCTTTTCCACTGCACATGGAACATTTTCCATGATAGACCATATGTTAGGCCATAAAGAAAGCCTTAATAAATTTAAAACCATTGAAATACTACAAAGCATCTTCTCAGATTACAATACTATCAAATTAGAAATCAACAATAGGAAGATCAACAGAAAAAGAGTAAACACATGGAAACTGAACAACACCCTCCTTAAGAAAGACTGGGTAAGAGAAGAAAGAAAAATTGAAATTCAAAAATTCCTTGAATCAAATGAGAATGAAAACACAACATAC
>NW_006929337.1:5910-6421 GCF_000298275.1 Orycteropus afer afer
AAAAAAAAAAAAAAAAACCTTGGGAATAAATCTTCCCAGGGACACAAAAGACCTATACAAAGAAAACTATTAAAAAACTACTTCAGGAAACCATAAGAGATCTACATAAATGGAAGAACATCCCATGCTTGTGGATAGGAATATTGAAAACCGTGAAAATGTCAATTCTACCCAAAGCAATCTATACATTCAATGCAATCCCAATCTAGATCCCATCAACAATTTTTAAGGATATGGAAAAACTAATCACTAACTTTATATGGAAAGGAAGGAGACCCCAGCTAAGCAAAGCACTACTGAAGAAGAAGAATGAAGAAGAAGTAGGATGTCTCACACTGCCAGATCTCAAAACCTACTATATAGCCACAGTAGTCAAAACTGCCAGCTATTAATGTGAGTGCCCAATATGGCAGCACTGAGGATGAGAAAGACATAGAGGTACATGGGAGGTACAGACAACAAATATGAACACTTTTGCACATACAGTACTGTGTTGTCAGTGAAGGCAAGC
>NW_006929338.1:0-3179 GCF_000298275.1 Orycteropus afer afer
CTCAGGATCGCTGCCAGACAGCAGGTATGTATGTCTCCTTTTTTGGTATTTTCATGCAAATTCTTCTACTAGTTTGGGTTTAGTTCACATCTATATCCTTCCCTTTAAGGCTCAGGGGCCCAGGATTATCTTCTGTGTCTGTGTTAATTGATTTCCCTTTACTTTGTTGAAGAGGGTCTGTGCAGACTTTCTGCCTAGTCTGTCATCTTGGTATAGATCCCGTTTTGCAATTTCTTAAATCATTTTTATTGTTTGTTTTAAGTAATATGCTAAGTACAACAAGAAAGATATTTTTTAAAAGAGCTAAAGAAAGTTCTGTTAGAATGTTGCTTATTAAAGTCAAATCTACAAAAAATAGTTTATTCCCTAAACTTAAATATTCCTGTTCCATAATTTCCGTTAAGGTGAATATATTTTCCAAACTGCGTTTGCAGTTCTAGAACTGTGGGATGCTTATCAATGCCCAAATATTCTTCCAGTTTTTATTTCAATTCTATGCTCTCCAGATATTAATTTTCTACATAATGCATATTGACATATACTAGTAAATAAAACATGTGAGAAAAGTTTTTAGTGAAACCTTGATTAATACATTTTATTGAATCATTCAGACAAAATTAATTTGGTGACTTAGTGTGAACTTAAAATTTCTGGAAAAAATTCAGAATTTTGGCTGAAAACTCCAGTATTACATTGGCTGGCACTGTCTGTAAAAATCCAGTAAGGTTTTTATGTAAATACTTTTTTCTCAAGCCATTTTGTTCAAAACCAGTTTCCTCAAGCACTTACTAAATACTTTTTATATATTATTTTGGATATTATTCCTCACAGATTCACAAAATCAACAAAAACATTATGTTATCTTCAAAAGTTTTAGATTTCATACTATATCTGAAATATTAAAATACTATAATATGAAACATTCGTAGCTTTGTTATTAATGATTATTTGAAGCTTTGTTACTAAATGCCTTGATTGATAAAAGGTTACTTTTTCATTTTATTAATCAGTAGTTCTCAACATTTTTGATTGTAGGTCCCCTTATACTCAAAAATTTTTTAGCATCTCAAAGAGTTTTTGATTGTGTGGTTATATCTATTGATATTTAATGTATTAGGAACTAAAACTGAGAACATTTTAAAACTCAGGACCACACAAGCATACATTCTGTTAACTGTCAGAGTGATAATGTCATCACACATCATGTAGCCTATGAAAATTCTATGTACAAGAGAATCTGAGTTAAAATAAAGCAAAAGATTTCTGAGTATAATGATGAAAATAATTTTCACCTTGCAGATCTCAGGAATCCTAGGGGTCCCCAGGACACACTTTGAGAATGTTTTCAGTAAAGTTTTGCAGCTACTGAGACCATGGATCTAGATTGCAGTGATACATCCAATATAATGTTCTGTTCTCCTGAAGTTTTGTATACATAGTTCATGTCTAAAACTGTTTGACCATTTTTATGTACAGTAAACCAAACCAAACCAAACCTACTGCCATTGAGTTGATTCTGATTCATAGAGACCCCACTGGGTTTCTGAGGCAGTAAATCTTTATGAAAGTAGATTGCCCAGTCTTCCTTCCATGAAGTGGCTGGTGGGTTTGAATCACCAACCTTCTGGTTAGCTGTCAGATACCTTAGGCATTGTGCTAACAGAGCTCCTTTTAGCTACAGTACGTAAGTTATAAATATATGTTATGTATTATGATGTATTATGATAACATTATGAATGGATGTTTTAAAGTTTGTTTTTACTTACTTTGACACTGATAAAATATTATCTTTTGAAAAATTATTTTCAATGCTTTAATGTGTGAAATGTATTTGTAACATTTTCTTGTACTTTTGTAATTGATTGTTACATGTTCTGTTTGTGAACCATGAGTGAACTTTAACAGAACATTATTGCTGTTGTGATAATAATGAATTTTAAACAATAAAATATTTGGGCACCATTTGCATTCAGCATTTATTTAGGAAAATAAGCCAATCACAATTCTTTGTTGAAATGAGTTGTATTTTATTCCAGAAATAAAATTTGTTTTACTTTGCACTGGCTCTTGCATAGTCTAACTCCTTTTTACTTTCTATAGAGTTAGAATATGTGCCCAGCATTGGTTCATTATTACTATAGTTTCTGCTATATTTTCCTGTAGATTCATAAAATTCATGTTGATGATGTTCAAAATGAACATTAAGAAACTTATCGTTACTTTATTGTGTTTTTATTCTGAGTATTTGTTTTTAATATTTTGTTATAAAATCTTGTATATATCAATATCAAAAAAATGTACACTTGTTATTTACATAAGAATTGCACTGCACTGGCAATAAAACCAAAGGGGGAAAAACCAGAACAATTTAGAAATAGAAATAACTATATATTTGGGAATAATTACAAACTGGTGATACTCTTAAGGTGTCTTATGAAGAATTTACTGTATCTTCTTGCTGCCTACTGTGATATGGGCCACATTGGTGGATAGATATTCTTGCAAATATTTCTCCAGCTTGTAAGGGGGGGGGCAATTTATATTGACAACATTCTATAGAAATCAGTTTGAATTAATGAATTTAAATTGTAATTTACATTTTTTTCTGTTTATTGTATTATTGTTATAGTATTTAACAATAAATGTGAAAGTATTTCAACGTTTAAAAGTATTGGTGCATATTGGATGAATATATCACCTCTATCTTTTGCATTCTCAGAAGTATCATTCATTCTTCAAATGTCTGCTGATGGGTTCTGGTAAGATGATAGAATAGACAGACAAACTACACAGACCCTCTTCAACAAAGAAAAGAGGAACCAGTTAACACAGATACCAAAACCAAACCAAACTCACTGCCATTGAGTCGGATCCAACTGATAGCAACCAGTCCTTGGGTTTCTGAGGCAGTATCACTATGGAGGTAGATTGCCCAATCTTCCTTCTGAGGAGTGGCTGGTGGGTTTGAACCACCAGCCTTCTGGTTAACAGTCAAGTGCCTTAGGCACTATGTTACCAGAGCCATTTTTAATGTTTACAAGTCGTTCTACCCTTTCAGATAGCATTCTCTCAGATTCCAGGGACCTAAGAATAGGCTCCACTTGCCGGCTACCTCAAGGACATACCAGTCACTGAGGACTGGAAAGGTGCGATAGTCCCCTTGTTACTCTTATACCCTA
>NW_006929338.1:3494-5162 GCF_000298275.1 Orycteropus afer afer
TTTTTCCTTCATTTTTCTCCTACTCTACCTCTTTTCTCTTATTCTCCCCTCCACAGATACTGTGTCACCCCACCCCACTTTTTCTATTCATATTTCCTTAGGCTTTTAAAAGTATTTCTTTAAATATTTTCCTCATTTATTGCCTTTCCTCTTTTTTTTTTTTTTCTCTTTGTGGTGATTGTTCTTGTGTGTTTATGTGGGGTGTGTTTTTTGTCCTCTTGCTTTTACTTTTTTGATGTTTTTCGATTGTTGTTTTTGTCTAACTGAGTGGGAGACAGCAACTGTGCCCATATGACTCAACCACATCTGCACCTACTGCAGCTCCACTTACTGAGTGAGCGCCACCACTTCCTTCTGCACCAGTTGACCAGTGATACATGACCCCCAATAAGTGCCTGACCCACCGTTAGCTGCTCTTCACAGACAGTTAACAGAGATCTGTGCAGCCACTCTCATTCTCTATCACACCCACTAGGAGACAGGTGGTGGGTGCAAAAGTTCTGCCAACTAATGAATAGAGGAGCACAATACAATACCCTGCTTACTCAGATACATAAAACAACAACAACAACAACAACAACAACAACAACAAACCCAACAAAAAAGAAAATGAAAATCTTGGGCAAATCACTGCAACATACAATCACCAATTAAATATAAATACAACAGAGTCACAATGTGTCAGAGACAATAGACGATCACAGTCCACACAAAGAAGCAAGATAAAGTGATAGAAACAAGGGAGCAGGATACAGACACAGAACACATCCCTGAGGAAGAAGCAGCATTAGAACTCCTTGATAAAGAATTCAAAAGAATTATATTTAGGTCCCTTCAATGGATTGAGAGCCAGATCAAGGAAAACACTGGCAAAACTAAGGAAAACAGACAAAACCCTAGAAAAATCCCAGAAGACAATAAAAATGAAAAAATAAATGAAAAATTAGAAATGATACAAAATCTACAAATAGAAATCCAGAAGATTAATAGTAAATTTTCAGAAATTGATAACATATTGAAAGGGCAAAGGAGTAGAATTGAATCAATGAAAGACAGAATTAATGTGATGGAAGACAAATACCTGAATACTTCTTTGGAAAGGGATCAATGAGAAAAAAGATCAAAACAAAATGAAGAAAGCCTATCATGTGGGATACCATCAAAAAGAATAACCTATGTATAATTGGAATTCCAGAACAGGATGAGAAAAGAGAAAATAGTCCAAGATTTGTTGGAAGAGAACTTATCTGATGTGATGAAAGATGAGAATATAGCCATTCAGGAAGCCCAACAAACCACAAACAGGATAGACCCAAAAGAAAATCACCAAGACATATCCATCAAACTCACTAAAACCAAAGCCAAAGAAAGAATCCTGAAAGCAGCCTGGGAAAAATGAAAAGTTACCTATAAAGGGCAACCAATAAGACCAAGCTCAGATTTCTCAGCTGAAACCATGAAGGTGAGAAGGCAATGGGATGGTATATATAAGACCCCGAAAGAGAAAAATTTCCAACCAAAAATTACATACCCACCAAAATTGTCCCTGAAATATGATGGTGAAATTAGGACATTTCTGGATAAGCAGAAATTAAGGGAATTTGTTAAAACCAGACCAAACTTACAAGAGATATTAAAGGGAGTCCTTTGAAAAGAGATCCAATAATA
>NW_006929339.1:0-3844 GCF_000298275.1 Orycteropus afer afer
AAGATTGAACATTGTGAAAATGTCGATTGTATCCAAAGCAATCTACACACTCAATGCAATCCCAATCCAGATCCCATCAACATTCTTTAAGGATATGGAAGAACCAATCACTAACTTTATATGGAAAGAAAAGAGATCTTGGATAAGCAAAGCACTAATGAGGAAAGTAGGAGGTCTCACACTGCCAGCTCTCAAAACCTGCTATACAGCCACAGTAGTCAAAACTGCCTGGTATTGGTTTAATTCAGATACATAGACCAATGGAATAGAATTGAGAACCCAGAAATCAATTCATTGACCTATGGTCAGCTGATCTTTGACAAAGGACCTAAATCTATTAATTGGGGAAGAGAATGTTTGTTTAATAAATGGTGCTGGCAAAACTGGATATTCATTTGCAGAAAAATGAAACAAGATTTGTACCTCACACCATATACAAAACTAACTCCAGATGGATCAAAGACTTAAATGTGAAACCTAAAACTATACAGTGCCTCAAGGAAAATACAGGGGCAAATTTAGGGGCCCCAATATATGACATAAATAGACTATCAAGCATAACCCAAAATACACAAACAGCAGAAGAGAAAGTAGGTGAATGGGACCTTCTAAAAATTAAATTTTTATGTGTTTTCAAAGACTTTGCCAAAAGAGTTGAAAAAGAACCTAGGGATTGGGAAAGAATATTTGGCAATGACATATTTGGCAAGGGACTTATATCTACAATTTATAGAAAACTCCAACACCTCAATAACAAAAAGACAAATAATTCAATTAAAAAATGGGCAGAAGACATGAATAAACACTTCACCATGGAGGATATTCAGGCAGCCAACAAACATATGAAGAAATGCTCACAATCATTAGTTATTAGAGAGATGCAAATCAAAACAACAGTGAGATACCATCTTGCTCCAGCACTAGCAATAAGTTCTGTTCGATAAGACAGAAAATAACAAATGCTGGCAAGGATGCAGAGAGATTGGGGCTCTCATACATTACTGATGGGACTGTAAAATGGTACAACCACTGTGGAAAACATTATGGCAATTCTTTAAAAAGTTGGAAATAGAAATACTATTTGACCAGCCATTCTGTTACTAGGTATACATCCTAAAGAAGTGAGAGCCATGTGAAGAACAGATATATGCACACCATGTTCATCGCAGCACTATTTACAATAGCAAAATTTGGAAACAACCTAGGTGTCCATCAACTGAGGAATGGATAACCAAACTAGGCTACATACACAAAATGGAATACTATACAACCCTGAAGATTAATGTAGAATTTGAAAAACACCACATAATGTGGATGAACTTGGAGGACATTATGCTGACTGAAATAAATTTAATCACTGAAGGACAAATATTACATTAGTCCATTATTGTAAAAGTCAAGGAATGGTTTAGATATGGAAGGAAAATTCTGTTTTTGTTTACCAGAGGTGGGAGGGGAGGGGAGGGAACACTATTGTATTCATAGAGATAAGTGTTGATTTGGGTGAAGAGAAGGGCAATGTACCAAATATGAGTGATCAACATGGTGGCAGGGAGGAAGAGGAAGACATAGAGAGGTACACGGGAGATGCAGACAGCAAAGATGAACCCTTTTGCATATACGGTACTTGGTTGTCAGTGAAAGCAAACATGGGTATATGGGTGGATAGATGGGTGGAGAAGATCAGTATGTCTGTGCAGCAGTGTATGTACCCAAGACCATGTATAGGGTTGGCAGACAATGGTTCTACAAGTGTATTTGTATGTTCTCTAAGAATCCCCAAGGGTATAGTAGATCTGACAAGGGACAAGGTTGTAGTCACTTCTTGGTCACAGCCAACTACCCAGAGAGAGTGAGTAATTGACACTGTGTTCTTGGGACCATAGTCTCAGGGGACATCAAGCTCAATTGGCATAACATACTACATAAAACATTGCTACACCTCCTACTTTGGTAAGTAGCGAGTGGGATCTTAAAAGCTTGCAAGCGGTCATCTAGATACAATGATGGGTCTCTCTTTGTCCACAGCAAAGAAGAATGAAGAAAACAAAAGATTCATGGCAACAATTAGTCCTCGTGACTGGTACATCATGCGATCTTCAGCCTATACAACTATGAGACCAGAAGAATTTGATGGTGCCCAACTACCACTGTCAACTACTCAGAGAGGGCTCTATGTAGGAGATCCTGGATAGAGAAGGAGAACAATGTGGAATAAAGCTCAAAATCACTTGGAAAAAAGAAAAGGTTTGCTGGTCTTATAAAGCCTTGTGGAACCACTGAAACAATGGCCCCTATCTGCACTTCTTGTCTGAAATTAAACCCAAACCTGTGGCTTCCAGCCAAACAAAAGACAGGCATAAGAATTGAAAATGTACTTGAGGTAGATACACTCCTTGGAGAGAACAATCATGGGAGAACAGAAGGGCTGTGTATGCACAGGGACATAGCTCAGGGGGCAGGAATATATGGAGGGATGGACACAGGGAAGAGATAACTATCAGGAGGAAGTGGGAGCAGAGCTGTTGCATTGGGGTAAATTGTAGTCAATGTCATGAAACAATATGTGTGTCAACTGCTTTATGAAAAGCAAATTTGCTCTGTAAACTTTCACCCAAAGCACAATTAAAAAAAAAAAAAAAGAAAGAAAGAAAGAAAAGGTAACCACAGGGAGAAGTGGCAAGAGAGTTGTTAAATTGTGGGGACTGCCATTAATGTCAGGAAATAAAATGTGTATGAACTGTTGAATGGAAAATTATTTTGCTCTGTAAACTTTCACCCAAATCACAATTTTAAAAAATAATAATTAATATAATGCTTAAAAAAAGAGTATATATATCTAAGAACATGATGATTAAATGAAGCAAACTGTATTAACATACATTCGAAACATGATAAAGTATGATTAACCATTAGTAAACTATTCTTATCCCTATTTAGGTGACAGTTTAAATATGAAAAACCAGGAATAATTTGATAGAGAATATGAGAGATTAAGTAATCACTAAATTTTTTAATTTCAAATAATTATAAATGCTCCAAAAATACCATTACATGAATAGTGCATTTTCAAAGAAACAAAGAAAAATGTTCAGGACTCAAAATGAAATGAAAGCAAGATCCTTAACAGACCATGAATATTTCATAGTCTAGGTGGTTAATTTCAGGAATGTAAAAGCTTGAGTTTTGATTCTCTATCATGAACAAGAATTGAGACCATGAACCTAAGAAATAAGAGGTTATAATGAAAATATTTAACTGTATTCAGCAATCTTGAAAGACCTCATATTCAGGAAGGAATGGCTAGCAAAAAAAAACAAAGGAATTACCTTTATATAGAGAAAATAAGAACGATTGAACAAATTAACTGAATGAAGAAAAAAAATATATCACAGAAGGATAAGTAGATTTTTTTTTTCCCCTCATAATGTGGCCCTCATAATGTGGCCCAGTGGTCCAAAACTATAAGATCATGATTCACAATTATACAAGAAGACAAATCCTACCTTGGGTTAGAATTATTACACACATCAAATAGATTGGTCAGAAACATAGTAAACTGAAATAAGGCATTCCATAGCAGTCTGTGATATATTCATAATGTTATTTTCTATCTTTCCAACATAATCCTCAAAGCAGGGATTCTTTTCTTTTCTTTCTTTTTTTTTTTGGTAACAATTTCTCCAGAATTAGAATGACTAATGGCATTCAACACTAAATTTAGTGATGACTGCCATTCATTTTTCATACATATATCTTTTTGTATCTCTATGGAAATAGAGTGCCCAGTCTTCCTTCCAAAGGGTTTGAACTGCAAGCCTTCTGGTTAGCAGTCAAATTCCTT
>NW_006929339.1:3944-5256 GCF_000298275.1 Orycteropus afer afer
GCATAGAGCCTAAGGCACTTGAGTGCTAACCAGAAGGCGGGCGGTTCAAACCCACCAGCCACTCCTTGGAAGGAAGGTTGGGCAATCCTACTTCCATAGTTATACTGCCTCGGAAACCCAAGGAGGGGTCGCTATGAGTCGGGCCGACTCCACAGCATATAGCAACAACAACAGCAATATCTTTTTGTATGTATACAAGGGAGATATGGTGTCACAGTGGGTAAGGTATTTGGCTGCTAATCAGAAGGTTGGCAGTTTAAACCCACCAGCTGCTCTGTGAGAGGAAGAGAAGGAAATCTACTTCCATAACAATTTACAGCCATGGAAACCCTATGGGTTTCTAAGAATCTATGTCAATTTGATGGCAGTAAGTGTGGTGTGTACATACACATACAATATATAACACCATTTAAGAGTACAACATATACAAGAGAATAACTTCATTTAGGAACTGTAACATTAAATATGCACATTAGTATAAAGAATAACATTAATGCAATTAAATATTACGTTTCTAGAAAATGTAAATTTTCAAAGCACAAATGGACATATATAGAAGATAGAGTAGAAAATGATACTACCCCACTAATAGCAGGCTAAAAATCATTGTGCAAAAGAAAGAACACATTGATTCTAAGACATATCAGGGACCATATTAATTGTTAAAGAGCTTATCGTATTATTTAAATGATGAAATTATTATTGTTGTTGTTGTTGTTGTGTGCCATTGAGATGGACCCAACTCAAAACGACCCGAGGTCATATCACTACGGAAGTAGATTGCCCAACCTTCCTTCTGAGGAGTGGCTGGTGGGTTTGAAACGTGAGCCTTCTGGTTACCCATCAAGTGCCTTAAGCACTACACTAGCAGAGGAGATAATTAAAAAAATAATAATAAACTTGTGCTATTTGGGCTTGTGTCTCAACTTGCCTACACCATGACTCTGAGTGGATTAAGCAGTTGTGATAAGGTTATTTTCATGATGAGATGTGATGAATGTGTTTGAGTAGCCAATCAGTTGATAGGGAGTGTCCTTAAGGGCGTGGCCTGCTTCCAATATATAAATGGATGTCTTGAGAAAATTTGGGAAACTTCTTTGTATCTGAATTCTGTCTTAATGCTGAGAGCTGCCCCATGGATCCACTGATCTTGGATTCATCTTCTGCCGAAGTCAGCAGACTTCTTGTTGTTGCTGTTGTTAAGTGCCGTCGAGTGGTTTCCGACTCTTAGCAACCCCATGCACAGCAGAACGAAACACTGCCTGATCCCGTGCCAGCCCAACAATCCCTGCTATACTTGAGCCCATCATCG
>NW_006929340.1:0-3306 GCF_000298275.1 Orycteropus afer afer
CTTCTGTGTCTGTGTTAATTGGTTTCCCTTTTCTTTGTTGAAGAGGGTCTGTGCAATCCTTCTGCCTAGTCCGCCATCTTGCCCCACCTCTTTTCTCTAGCTTTCTTTAGAGGAATATGGTCTATGTAACATTCTATGCAATAAGCCCCAAATCCACAGATTGCTTTTAAAAAATGATCTTGTGTCCATTTTTTCCTTTTTTGGTTTTGCTTTAGACCTAGTCCTCCATACTGAATATTTTGAGACATTTTTTTTCCCTCTTGAGTTAATAATTGTCATGTTTCCTATCTTGCTCTCTTTGTTACAGTGTTACTAGTGCAGTCTGAGCCTCTGATAACTTAGATTTCCATTTTCATGTTGATCTCTGCTTAGTGTGACATCAGTGGGCGTAGTAATTGATGTCCTCTTAGAAAATGTGTGTTTTGTTTGTGTATGTATGTGTGTGCATGTGGGTGTATAAGAAACTTTAACCTCCTGGAAGAAGGAAAAGAATTAAAACAGATAATGGAAAGTGATGGTGCCCATGTAAGTGAAATGATTAGGCATTTCCTAGGCTAAGTAGGCAGGACTATTGTTACTAAAACCATTATAAGCACGAGATAGGAAGACATCATTACAGACCAAATCTCAAATGAGCCCTAAGATGAATTCTCTAGTTCAAGGCAATGATTGGCTGTCCAGAGATACAGAGATAGATGGCAAATCCACTGGCTCTTAGCAGCAACAAAGTCATTGTAAAATAAGAAACTGGGAGAACTGGAAGACAAGCAGGCCTGTGGCTATAAACCATGCTTCTACTTACTAGTGAAGAGGATTTTGGGAATACCTGGTACTATCTACTCAGTCCTGTGGCCCTGGCTGAACCTAGCTTCTTATGCTAGTAAGGTGCTCCCATCCCCACCCCCCAGCTTCTCCCACCATCTGGAGAAGTTACTGATAGAAGAGGAATTCGTATTAAGTGAGATTCTCTTTTGGTGAAGGGGCAAGAATTGAAGGGGCAGACAGATGTCATAGGTAAGCAACACAAGAGAATGAGGCATTTAAGACAACAGAACACTGGAATGTGAATCCGAGGGTCCCCAGAGAATGTTTTATTTATAGAAAATACAGAGTAATATTCAACTATTTCTTTGTGTAGTCCTCCTACCTTGTGGTGTTAATAATAATGGCAGCTAACGTTTATTGAGCACTTACTATATGGACACTGTCGTAAACATCTTATGCACCTTATCTCACAACTTCATTTAATCCTCACAATGATTCCCCTGAAGTAGGTACAATTAATATTAATCCTAATTTGTAAATGCCAAAGCTTCATCAAGCCAAAGCTTGTGGTCGTGAATAAGTTTTCCTCAATGGGTTAAGCAGTACACTATAATATGTGTGTCCCTATCTTTGACTTTTTTTTATATAAGTAACAATTTTATAAAGTCTTGAGATAATGTAGAGGCACTGGAAGTAAAAGATTTGGTAAAAATTGTGCCTTTGTTTAAAAAACTCTGGTGGCATAATGGATAAGACATTTGGCTGCTAACCAGAAGGTCAGCAGTTCAAACCCACCAGCTGCTCCATGGAAGAAAGATGGGGCAATCTACTTCCATAAAAATTTACATCCTTAGAAACCCAATGGGTTTCTATGTGTCATAATAGACTCAATGGCAGCAGGTTTTCATGGAAGAAGGGACTTAATAACAATGGCCACATCCCTTTTTTTGTGTCAGAAAAGCGCAAGAGATAAGGTATATGATGCTACATTTTATACTTTTATTAAATAATAAAACCATGTTATAGATGATATTAAGTTATAAGCAGATAGTGCATAGATGTATAGCACATCCATTTTACATGCAAAATTGTATTAGCTTCACATAGGTTATTCTGATACAAAAAAAACAAACATATAATGTACTCAGGAATGCATCCACTGTGTAACTGACATGAAGGGTATTTGAGGCAGAGGCTTCTATATATTTTGTTTCAGGAAGGAACCAAGATTAGAGTATAGATATCGGCTACTGGTATGCCTGATGTAGTGAGCTGTGCCTGATTAAGGAATGGGTTTCTATCAATGGCTTAGGAGTGGGTGAGAGAATTGGAGCCACAATAGGTTTTAAAACTTGAGGTTCCAATGGTCTTTGTCAACTAGCTGCCAGTGTCTGTCAGTGCAGATGGGGGAACTGAAGACCTTGTACCTTCCATGATACAATACTATATAAGTTTATGATGCCAGTAAAAGGACTCTGGATGGTGCTAATGGTTTGCTCTCAGCTACTAACCAAAAGAATAGAGGTTCAAATCCACCTTTGGATTTGAACAGGTTGGCAATCTGCTTCCATAAGATTACAGCACCCACCCCCCAGAAAAAAAACTTTGTAGAGTGCAGTTCTACTCTGAAGCACATGGAGTAGCCATGAGATGGAATCAACTCGGTGGCAACAGGTTTGGTTTTTTGGTTAATGGTTCCAGAAAAAACTGTCAGGCTCTTTCTATACCTTTATCAGTACAGATACTGAGTGATAGAAGGGTATAGACCATTACATAGTCAACAATGGGTGACACCTCTTGAGTATTGGTTCCTATGTGCTGTAATTGTCTGGCCGTAATTTGCTTGAAGGTCCGTTTCAGTCCAAGGTGCTTTTAACCCACCACATGCTATTAAGCAGAATCTTTCCAACTGAGATTTTCAGACCAGGATACACACAGTCCGGTAGCTCTCTCCCTACCTAACATATTCATGACTGTGTCACAGCAGACTGAGCAGCCCTGATCCAACTTCTTCCTTAACAGGACCCTTGTCCATTGGTCAAGAAAGCCCCAGACAGCCCTTTCTCATACCAAAGTTCACACCACCACTGTGCATGCCCCAAGGCAGTCCTCCTGAAACTAACCCATGCTCCAGACACCATCAGCTAGCTCTTGTTCACACAAGAAATTATACCCTAATTTCATGAAGTAAGAGTTTTCTTTTGGGAGCCATACCTTAGCTGTGATGCACACTAAGACAAATCTGTTCTCCACCAGCCTTGAGTCTGGCCTCCATGACCTACCCAACCACTCTTTACTCTGTGGGGCAACCCTCACTCACTGTGTAGCCCTCACTGAACTCAAGGGAGGCTGGCCTTACCCAATCTGTTACCATGCATTGTAAGGTCAATTCTGACCACCCAGTCACTTCCCACAGGATAATCAGACGAGAGTGTTAGGTGCACTGTGAAGTTGCCCTCACCAGCTCTCGCCTTGTAACTCTCTACCAGACCAGGATCCACATCTCACCATATACCCAGTGAAGCAGGCTTCCAGTGCTTC
>NW_006929340.1:4566-5142 GCF_000298275.1 Orycteropus afer afer
ATGCTATGCAGCACTAAAGAATAATGTAGAGTCTGCAAAACACTGCATAATATGGATGAACTTGGAGGACATTATGCTGAGTGAAATAAGTCGATTACAGAAGGACAAATATAGTATTAGTTCATTGTTGTGGAGGGTCAAGGAAAGGTTTATATATGGAGGGAAACTTTCTTTTTGGTTGCCAGGTGTGGGAGGGGAGGAGAGGGAACACTGCAAACAAAAATGCATTGACCCATGTCACTTTAGTTTTGTGTATTTCACTGTACATAAATTATATTTCAATAAAGTGCATTAAAAAAGAAAGTGGAAACAACCCAAATGTACATCAATAGATGTACAAAAATGTGGCATATACATACAATGGTATATTCCTCTGCCACAGACAGAAGTAAAGTCCTTATATATGCCACAACATGGATCAACCTTGAAAATATTATTCTGAATGAAATAAGTCAATCACAAAAGAACAAATATTGTATGATCTCATTAATATGAAATACCTAGAATGGGCAAATGTATAAAAATTAGAGTTTGATAGTGGTTATCAGGGGCAGGAGGGAGGGGAAATCACTGTTT
>NW_006929341.1:0-534 GCF_000298275.1 Orycteropus afer afer
ATTTGGGTTTTGTTTTTTGGTTCGTGAGGGAGGGAAGGGAGAGCTGGAGTTTAAGTCAACGACAAGAGCAACAGTTCAGTCAATCACACTACGGTAACAAAGCCTCAGTGAAACTCTAGACATGACGTTCATGAGAGCAGCTGGGACGGGCGATACTCCACGGTCACTGTGTCACATCAGTGCCATCAATCGCATCCTGAAGGCATGGAAGCTCTGCACCTGGAACCGCCCCACACTCTGCCCTGTGTTTCTTCCCACTGGTTCTCGTTTGTACACTCACTGTAACAAGTATGATCACTGCTGTAACAGCTATCGGTAAGTTCTGAGTCCTTCTACTATGAGTCTGAGGGTGATTTGGGGAAAGCCCCTAACTTGCAGTTGGTGTCCAAAGTCTTGGACAGATCTGTCAGTCTAAGGCCAGAACCCTTAACCTCGAGTTGAGCTTATTCTGCTAGCACTTAATTTTCTTGAAAGAAAGAATAATGACGAAGACTGCTCCTGAGACATGAGGGTGGATGAGAAAGGAAATCAACA
>NW_006929341.1:2954-5478 GCF_000298275.1 Orycteropus afer afer
GCAAAAAGCAAAACAGGTAAACATAGTTCAAATTTGATTTAAGGGAAAGCTTTGTTTTGTGGGAGGCAGAAGCGCCCTCACTGAAAATGGCAGAACTTCAACAGACTAGCAGGCGTGGTGAGGGTCGACATTCACCGAATGGACCAACTTGCTTTTTCCGCCCCCTCGCTTTTCTTTAAGTAAACAGAACGCCCAACCTCTCCACAGACACCGAGTTCCTTAGGTTTCTTATCTTCACTTCCGTCTTGTTCTAAGCAGAACCCTCTCCCAGGGCTGGGTTCGGCTGGGAACCGTTACCTGTGACGCGAGACATCCCCGGGCAGAGGGACGCTGCGCGCGCAGTAACCCGGGAAGAGCAAAGCCTCCCCATCTCCCGGTAGGATCAGGTTACCGCTTTGCTCGGGGACACAGGCATCTCAGAGAAGTGACTCTGTGCCTCCGCGGTCTCCATTCTCAACAAACCTTCTGCTTGTGGGTCCCCGGGGTCCCTGCGGGGCGCGCAGCGGGGAGGGGTCGGCGGCGGGCTCAGACGGGAACAAGCGGCCAGCGGGAGCGCGGACCGAACGCAAGAAGGCCGCCGCGCGGCGGGCCCGGCCCGGCGCGCGCCCCCGGAAACGGACGCGGCTCCGGGACGCCGGTGAGCGGGGCGGAGACCTGAACGTCCGCAGGGACTCCCGGGACCCCGGGGTAGCACGCGGGGAGCACTTGGGGGCTTCAGGGAGCGGGAAGCGCTGGACCCAACTACAAAGATCACATTCACCCACCTCCTGGGAGCGTCGCTGCGAGTGAGCCTCTTCCGGGTCAACAGGAAATGGGGCCGAGGCAGGGGCAGGGCGGGGCTTGCGGGGGCGGGGCCTCACCAGGGAGAGACGGGGCGTGGATAGGGGAGGGACTGGAGACTAGAAGGGCGGGGCGAGTGAGAAGGCGGAGCCTGAGTGCCTCTCCTTTTTTTTCTTTTTTTAAATTGTGATTTGGGTGAAAGTGTCCTTCCGTCCACCCTGCAGGAATCGATTCTCCGCGTTAGATCTGATTCAATGTCTTTGGGGGTACTGATGAGCACAGCTGCTTCCTGCCTAGTTCAAGCTCAGGCTTCAAACAATTTGAGTAAAAGAGGAAAGTTATAGAGGTCACACGTATTGGAAACTGAGATGTCTTCTTCCTACCCTGTGGAAAAACAGTCAAATCAAAAGTCCAGACAGTGAGGGGGTTTGTCAGTAAGACCTCAAGGCAAGGACTTCAGTGGGAAGGTTGTTGTGAGGCTGTATTTGGGTCCAGGAATATCTGAGTCTCTGGTAACTAGATGGGTTATTTCATTAAGCAAGGACTAGAGTTGTCTGTGGGAGCTCTGTTGGCATAGTGCCTGAGGCATTGTAACTACTAACCAGAAGGTTGGCAGTTCAAACCCTCCAGCCACTCCTCAGGCGGAAGACTGGGCAATTTACTTCCGTAGAGATACCACCTCAGAAACCCAAGGAGGGGATCGCTATGAGTTGACTCCACTCGATGGCAGTGGGTCTGTGGTTTTCTTTCATTCTTTGTTTTAGAGTTGTCTGTATTGATGGAAACACCTTGCAATCTACTTCTAAAACAATTAGCCAGCAAAAACCTTATGAATAGCAGCAGCACATTGTCTCACAGAGTGTCCGAAGTTGAGCCCCTCAGACTGGAAAGCACTCAAAATACAACTGGGGAAGAGCTGTCCCCTCAAAGCAGTTGTTATTGTTAGGTGTTAGACTCATAGCAAACCTCTGTACAACAGAACAAAAGACTGCCCAGTCCAGCTACCATTACTTGGTAACTTATCTCTGGGGGAAAATAGTTGCTATATGTGTAGCTTTTTAATTTATTTTGTTGATAATAAATATTGCACTCAACCAAAAAACATTAAAACATCAAAAGATAGAATCAATCTAAAGGCCCATCAGTGAATGAATGGATAAACAAAATGTGATCCATCCACAGAATGGAATACTACTCAGCCAGTAACAAAAATGAAGTTTTGATGCATGCTACAATATGGAGCCTGAAGACAGACTGAGGAAAATAAGTCAAACACAAAAGGGAAAATACTATATGACCTCACTTATATAAAAAGCCAAGAAAAGGCAGATGTATAGAGGCCCAGCTTTATTAGTGGTTACTAGGGCAGGAGGGAGGAAGATACTTAAGCAGATTATTGCTTTTGGAGAACTTCATTTCCATTTATAGTGATGGAAAAAGCTCGTTGCTTAAGGGTAGAGGTAGTTGCACAGCCAATTATTGTAACTGCTATCAGTAAGTTCTACACCTGTGAAAAGTTAAATTGGCAATCGTCATGTGATAGATATACACATTGTTGTTATGTGCCATCGAGTCAGACTTGACTCATAGCAACCCCTCCTTGGGTTTCCAAGGCAGTATCACTACAGAAGTAAATTGCTCAATATTCCTTCTGAAGAGTGGATGGTGGGTTTGAACCGCCAGCCTTCTGGTTAGCAGTCAAGTGCCTTAGGCACTATGCTACCAGAGCTCCTAATATATATAT
>NW_006929342.1:0-503 GCF_000298275.1 Orycteropus afer afer
GGCATAGTAGATCATATAGTTGTCTGATTCAAAAAAAACAAAACCAGCCCATTTCAGCCCCCTAATGCCTAGGATATCAATCTTTATGCATTCCATTTCATTTTTGACAACTTCCAGTTTTCCTAGATTCATACTTCATACATTCCATCTTCCAATTATTAATGGATGTTTGCAGTAGTTTGTTCTCAATTTGAGTCATGCCATGTCAGCAGATGGAGGTCTCAAAAGCTTTACTTTATCCATATCTGCAAGGTTGGTTCTACTCTGATGATGCAGCTCTTTCCCAGTCATATTTTGAGAGCCTTTGGACCTAAGGGGCTCATCCTCCTCCACTATATCAGATAGTGTTTCTGGCTCGTTGTAAAGTTGCACAGTAATGTATTAGACAGCATTTCTCTGCTTTCATAATGTTTTCCCTGGTGAATTCTTTAAGAAGTGGATGACCTCTTCCTTGTTCCTAGTCTGACTCAGTCTGTAAGCTACATTGAAACCTGTGTACCATG
>NW_006929342.1:3733-5780 GCF_000298275.1 Orycteropus afer afer
AGTCTGATACAAAAGGAAGAGGAGAAAGATTAGACAGAGTAATAATAGAATGATCACACCTAAAATTATGTCCCTCTTATTAACGTGACTACACGATATTTTTCCCAGGGCTTAATGCTAAAGCACACACATGCATATGCACAAAATGCACACAAAATAAAATTCTATAACATTAACAAGTAAAATCTTTTTCCTTCTCCTTGGCCTTGATTGCTGTAACTACATTTTTTGGCTCAGCAGCTTCAATCAGGATAACTCATCTTGTGGGGGAAAAAAAAAAAAGAAGTGTTAAAAATAAATTCTTAAACTATTTTGAGGGATATGCCTAAGAAGAATAGTTCTGACTTTTTAATTTCTGCTCATCACAAATTTACTTTACAATACATACACAACATGATGCATTGAATTCACTTTGAAATTGTCTTTAATAAGTCCATTTTGAACCCAGAGAACATAACTGATCATTTAACAGTAAAGCTGCCATTCCATTGTCAGATGTTTCCTCAGTTTACACCAAGACTGGAAGGAAATTGTGCCTTGTGAATCTGGTTCATCCTACAAGTGTGATGGCTTTGATTATTATGACTGCTTAAGTCCCAAACATGTCTGGTCATTCAAGGTATAAAGAGTAGGCAATCCATAAATTACAGACAATGCTGATGCATGCAAAATATTCAATATTTTAATATGCACCATTTCCAAATTGTCAGAAGGGACTATTCCCTGGAAAAAGATCTTGTGTTTGGTAAAGTGGAGGGTCAGCAAAAAATGGGAAGGCCCTTAACAAGATGGATTGACACAGTGGCTGCAACAATGGGCTCAGGTATAGCAAGGATTGTGAGGCTGGCACAGGACTGGGCAGTGTTTCTTTCTGTTGTACACAGGGTCGCTATGAGTCAGAACTGAGTCTATGGCACCTAACAACAACAACAATTTCCAAGTTAACCATCCAATCCAAACCAACTGCCATCAATTCAGTTCCAACTCATAGCAACTTACAGGACAGAGTAGAGCTGCCCATTCAGTTTCCAAGGCTGTAAATCTTTACGGAAGTAGATTGCCCCATCTTCCTTCCATGGAGCAGCTGGTGGATTTGAACCACTGACCTTCTGGTTAGCAGCCAAAATGCCTCGTCCACTTCACCACCAGAGCTCCTTAAAGAAATAGTATTAGTATCAAATTATTAAGGGATCTGTGCAAGAGTGTACAACACTGTTCAACATTGGTCCAGATTAATAAACTCCTCGTGGGAAATGGTTTATGTAGAAAACTGGAAAACTAAAGAAAACATGACTTGGAATTAGCAAATATGGATTGACTCTTAAGTTCCAGTGAGTATGGACAAGTTATGAATCTCTCCAGGCTTCAGTTTCCTCAATTAATAAAGAAATGCTTCCACAAGATAACTAATCCTTTTCAGTTCTGAAATCCAGTCTTGCTTTAAATTCAGTGCTATTCTTGTTAGATGCCAGGGAGTCAGTTCTGCCTCACAGCAACCATATGTACAACAGAATGAAACAGTGCTTGGTCTTTCACCATCCTCACAATTGTTCCTGTGTAGGAGCCCACTGTTACAGCCTCTGCATCAACTCATATCATTGATGGCCTTCCTCTTTTTCACTGAGCCTCTGCTTTACCAAGCATGATGTCCTTCTCCAGGACTGGTTCCTGCTGATCACATATTCAAAGGATGTGAGATTAACTCATGCCATTCTTGATTCTAAAGCACATTCTTGCTATACTTTTTCCAAGACAGATTTTTTGATCCCTCTAGCAGTCCAAGGTATATTCAATATTCTTTGCCAACACCATAATTCAAGTGTACTCAATTCTTCTCTGGTCTTCCTTATTCCTTGTACAGCTTTCAAATACTGTGCTGCAGTGAATAAATTAATACGCCCTGCTGGCCATAGTCTTTATAACTCCCAGCAGATGACTGGGTACATACAAATGCAATGTGAAGTGCTCATGGCCCAAGGAGATTGGATAATTTGCTAATAATGTAAATGAGGGGTGTGATGACCTTGTGAGGGTGCAATCATGCAAA
>NW_006929343.1:0-5219 GCF_000298275.1 Orycteropus afer afer
CAGTGACCATTTGGGGGGCAGTAATTTTGCTCATTGCTTGAGGTCTTTGCCAGAGTGTTAAAATCCATCTCCCAAGAAAATGCCAAGTCAATTCATTCTTGTTTGTCCATTTTTACATTCTAGTTACCTTGATCAAGCATCCTCAAATTTCAATCCCAGAAGTATTTCCTGGTACTGCCCATAGTTGCTATTTAATTATTGTAATGTCTTTGATGTTTAGACTTTTTACTTCCTTGACAAACCCTATTTATGCTGGGATATGATCCTATTTATTAGTCTGACAGCCAAGAATGGGAATGGTGTCAATTCCTAATATAATATATGTTACTTTAAAGAGGAAACCAGCTGCTGCATCTTCGAACAGGGTGGAAGTGTTGTCATATTTAGGAAGGGTGGGCCACATATATACACTCTTTGTGACAACATCTTTAGAGACATCAGTGCAGACATTCTCCATCTCATCTTTGGATGAGATATTGCACAAACCTAGGCCCTGAATTTACCATAACTGTCTTACCTTGGTTAAATGTCTAATTGTCTTTCAAGCACTGAACATCTATTAACTCTACAGTTGGCTGATTAGTTGCATCTGATTTTCTACTGTGAGAGGAAAAAAAAAAAAAAAAAAAACGGCCTCTTTGTAAACTACAAATGTAGTCTCTGGCTCTAAAACTTAGTCTTTAGCTGCTACCTAACTAACCCTAGGTTTCTTATTGTCCCACAGCTTAGACAAATTTAGACATACCCAGCTAACTCTACTGTCTCTGTTAGCGTGTTGCTGTTGCTGTTAAGTGCCATTGAATCAGCTCTGACTCACAGCAACTGTACAATAGAGTAAAACACGGCCTGATGAGTGTCATCCTCACAAGCACTGCTATGCTTGAGCACATTGTTGCAACGATTCTGTCAATTCATCTCCTTGAGAGTCTTCCCCTTTTTCAGACCCTTTATTTTCCAAGCATAATGTCCTTTTCCAGGGAATGGTCCCTTCTCATAATATAGGTGAGCTGAAGTCTAGCCATTCTTCCTTTCAAGGAGTATTCCAGGTGTACTTCTTCCAGCACAGATTTGTTTGTTGTTCTGGCAGTCCATGAAATTTTCAGTATTCTTCGCCAGTACCACAATTCAACTCTTTTTTGTTCTTCCTTATTCATTGTCCAACTTTCACATGTATATGAGGCCACTGAACATATCACAGCTTTAGTTAGGTGCACCTTAGTCCTCAGAGTGATATCTTTGAACCTAACACTTTAAAGAGGTCTTTTGCAGCAGCTTTTCCTGTTGTTGTTGTTGTTATGTGCTGTCGAGTTGGACCCAACTCATAGCGACCCCCTCCTTGGGTTTCTGAGGCAGTATCACTACGGAAGTTGATTGCCCCATCTTCCTTCTGAGGAGTGGCTGGTGGGTTTGAACCTCCAGGCTTCTGGTTAGCAGTCCAGTGCCTTTAGGCGCTACCCTAAATTTGATTTCTTGACTGCTGTTTCCATGACTGTTGATTGTGGATCCAAGTAAAATGAAATCCCTGACAACTTTAATATTTTCTCCATTAGTTGTGATGTTGCTTAGTGGTCCAGTTATGAGGATTTACTTTATGTTTTCTTTATGTTGAGGTGTAATCCATACTGAAGACTGTAATCTTTGATTTGCATCAATAATTACTTCAAGTCATCTACTTTCAACAAGCAAGGTGTGTGGTCTGCATATCACAAGTTGTTTAGGAGTCTTCCTCCAGTCATCATGCCATGTTTCTCTTCATATAGTCCAAATTTTCAGAATATTTGCTCAGACTAAAGACTGAAAAAGTATGGTGTAAGGATACAACCCTGATACACAACCTTTCTGATATTAAACCAGGCAGTATCCCCTTGTTCTATTCAACTGACAGCCTCTTAGTCCATGTCCATATTTCTCATGAGCATAATTAAGTGTTCTAGAATTCCCATTGTTCACAATGTTGTCCATAATTTGTTATTTTCCACACAATCAAATGCCTTTGCATAGCAAATAAAACACAGATAAACATACTTCCAGTATTCTTTGCTTTCAGCCAAGATCCATCTTATACGAGCAATGATATCCTCATTCCCCACCCTCTTCTGAATCCAGCTTGAATTTCTGGAAGTTCCCTTTCAATATACTACTGCAACCATTTTTGAATTATCTTCAGTAAAATTTTATTTAGTGTGATTCAATGATATTGTCTGATAATTTCCATGTTCTTGGGTCACTTTTCTTTGGAATGGGCACAAATATCAAGCTCTTCCAGTAGGTTGGCCAGATAGTTCTATTCCAAATTTCTTGGCATAAACTAGTAAGTGCCTCCAGTGCTGTATCTCTTTGTTGAAGCATCTCAGTGGGTATTCCATCAATTCCTTGGGTGTTGTTTTTCTTCTACTCCTACAGCGTAGCTTGGATTTCTTCCTTCAATACCATTGGTTCTTGATCATACGTTACTTCCTTGTGGTGTAGCAAATTCCATAGTGTGGCATTTTTAGTAATAAATTTTTGTAAACTCCCTGGTGAAATTTACCATGAGCAACTGAGCAGCTCCTGATTGTTAAAGTTATTCACCTAGGGTATTTCTTTTGGGAGCAGCAAAAAGTAATTTTCTGGGAAGTTTGCTCTCTCGGGTGTATAGAATTCTGATGTTGGGATTGATTGGTTTGGGCCACTCTCCCAAGCTCTAAAGGAGCCCTCCTAGAGGCATAAGGAATCTCTCTCTGCCAGCTGGGAGATTTGAGAGACATGCATTGTTGAGAGAGAGAGATGTGAGGAACACATGCCACTTAGAGAGAGATTAAGAGATACACACTGCTGGGAAAGAGACACCATGAGACACACACTGCTGGAGAGAGACTGAGATAGACTGTGGGCTGAGAGATGGCGGGCTGAGAGAGACTAAGAGTGTTCCTGAACTTGAATTGTAGCCTATAGCTTCCCTAATAAACCTCATAATCTATGAGTTCTGTGTGACCACTGCAGCGAATTATTGAACCCAGCAGAGAGGTGATGGGTGTTGTGGGAGGAACAATTGGTGCCAGGGTTGATGAAAGGTCTGGAGGGAGGCAGCATGTCTGGCTTCACAGGAATAGGCCTCAGGCTACTGATGGTGATTCTGTCTTCCTCTTGTGGGGTTAGGTGAGGTCAGAAGATGCGGCCTCCTTGCCTCCTTGGCACTCCTGAAATAGTTGAACATTGACCAATTCTTTTTGATACAGTGACTGTGTGCTTCTTTTTTGATGCTTCATTAATAATTCAATATTTTACTCATAGAATCCTTCAATATTGCATCTCAAGTCTTGAATCAATTCTTTCAACTTGAGAAATGCTGAGTGTGTTCCTCCCTTTTCTCAAAAACTCCTGGTCTTTGCACATTTCATTATATTACTCTATTGGGCCATAGTTCATGTTAGTGTAGATTCTCTTATATCTTTTAAATGTCTGATTCATGGTGCTTCATTTGCATACCTTCCACCAGTATGCTTTCAGAATCACTTGCATTTGTCAGGGTCTTCTGAGAAGCAGACTCAAAAATTGGATTAGACTTGGAAATGCTTATTAGGACAAATTTCAATAACAGAAAAAGGGGAGGGAGTCAGAGGAGATATGGAGTGTCTTTAAATTTTGACAGATGTCTTATCCCATGGAAGGTAGAAAGAAAGAAGGAGGGTTGAGTAGGAAGAGTCTCAAACTGCAGCACATATCTAAGAAAGATGAAACCAAGCTAATGCGTAATCTTGAAGCCAAAGTCTTCATTAGAAGGGTCTTATATTTTCAAAGGGAACTCTGGTAACATAGTGCCTATGGCATTTGACTGCTAACCAGAAACATGGAGGTTCAAACCCACCAGCTACATCTCAGAATGAAGGTTGGGCAATCTACTTCCATAGAGATACTGTCTTGGAAACCCAAGAAGGGGTTGCTATGAGTTGCAATCTACTCAATAGCAGTGAGTTTGGTTTTTCTTTTTTTATATTTTCAAAGAAAGTGTCCACATTAGTATACCATTCTGCTCTTATTAATTATGCACAAACTACCCTGGGGACATGTGACTCTAGCACTAACATGGTGGTGGATTCAGAGCACAGCAGTGAGGGACCCTCTGATATTACTCCTGATAGCAGGATATCTGAGTGGACCATTTTCATTGTTGCCAAATCCACATCTACATCATTTCAATATCATTGCAGAGTAGGTGCTCCCCAAATATTTTGATGAATAAATAGATGAAAATTATTTTAAATATGTTGAGTTATTCTTTGATCCCTCTTTCTTATTTTGAAATTATAAATAACAGTAGGCTAAGAAACTATCTGAATTCCTGAGATGTGAGAAGTCTAATAACTCCTCAAGTAAATAGGGAATTGATTCATAACAAATCCACCCAACAAATAGGCCTGCCCCAAACATGACTACCACAAAAGTTGTATGAATTGCCCCACCCTGTTATGCCTGTGTAGTGTTCCCATGTAACTAAAAGCACTGAGCACAGCACTCTAGTTCACAATGCAGTGCATTTGGGGTTAGATCTGCTCAGATACAAATCATACTTTTGCCATTTTCTGCCTTCAGTACTTAGGTTAAATTTATTTCTCTAAATCCCAATTTAATATAAAACACATAGCACTAGGATTTTTTTTTTTTTTTTGGGGGGGGAGAGGGATTTTATGGGATCAAATGGAGAACCTGGCAGGTGCTCAGTCTTTATTACTTTATTGATTGGTAAAGTGCAACATTTTGCTACAAACTTGGGTATTACATTGAGACTAACTAAATACACTTACTAAAAGTCTGATTTTATATGAAAAGCTATACTACTATGCCACACATATTGTATTTAACTTCATAATGTTTTGATAAGAGTATATATTAATGTTTAATACATTATATCCATAACATAAAATATAAAATCAGCATGCATTTTACTTCTTATCTGTCTGTACAAAAGACCCATTATGGGATATTTTTAAATATCCAGGTTCTTAGATTCTACCTAAGATCTAGTGAATTAGAACCTCATAGAATTGACCTCTAAAGTGGTGCTTAGTAAGTAATAAAGCACAACTTTGTAATGTAGTTTAATAGCTATCTTCTAGCCTATTTACATAACTTAAGCTAACTATATGATTATATTCACAATAAAGGATAAAGTGGAAAAAAAAATCACTTTGTTGGCTAAGATACACTTGACCTGAGCCAGGTATTTTCAATCACTTCAT
>NW_006929344.1:0-715 GCF_000298275.1 Orycteropus afer afer
ACCATTAATACACAAGATGAAACAACCCAGAAACTACATCTATGGACATATTCAAAGTAAAATGAGCTTACAAGATTGTAAACAGGGAACAAGAGACATCAATTAGTAGGTGAGAAAAACTACAAACAAAAAGGGAAAAAATAGTGTAGTTACAGAACTTCTTAATGGTGAGGAAGTTAAAAGTGTTGCAGATAGAATGGACTGTTCTAAACTCAGGGATAAAATTATAAATCATAGGGTAATGCCAAAGAAAAATGATAAACTTTCATATCACAATAAAAAAGAGGACAAGCACAAATATCCAGCATATACTAAAAAAACAGCAACAAAGGAAATGATAACACAATTCATAAACATAATGAGCTCAGCACAGAACATAACATGGAACAAAGAAACCAGGGACAACATGAAAAAATACATAAGAAAATGACAGTAACACATTCAAACTTATCAATAATTACCACTCAAGTGACAGAGAGTTGCAGATTGGATAAGAAAACACAACCCATCAATATGCTGCATACAAGAGACACACCTTAGAGGTAAAGACAAAAATAGATTAAAAATCAAAGGTTGGGAAAAGATATATCAAGCAAATGGCAACTATAAGAGAGCAGGAGTAGCAATATTAATTTCTGATCAAATTGACTTTAAGACAAAAACCACCATACAAGACAAAGAAGGACATTATATAATGATTAAAGGATCAATTGAA
>NW_006929344.1:2735-5150 GCF_000298275.1 Orycteropus afer afer
AACATCCCATGCTCATGGATAGGAAGATTGAACATCGTGAAAATGTCAGTTCTACCCAAAGCAATCTAAACATTCAATGCAATCCCAATCTAGATCCCATCACATTTTTTAGGGATATGGAAAACTAATCACTAGCTTTATATGGAAAGGAAAGAGACTTCAGTAAAGCAAACACTATTGAAGAAGAAAAACAAAGTAGGAGGTCTCACAATGAGCGATCTCAAAACCTACTATACAGCCACAGTAGTCAAAACTGCCTGGTATTGGTTCAATGACAGACACATAGACCAATGGCATAGAATTGAAAACCCAGAAATAGATCCATTGACCTATAGTCAGCTGATCTTTGACAAAGGCCCATAATCCATTAAATGGGGAAGAGAATGTTTGTTTAATAAATGGTGCTGGTAAAATTGGAGATCGATTTGCAGAAAAATGAAACAAGATCTGTAGCTCACACCATACACAAAAACGAACTCCAGATGGATGAAAGACTTAAATGTGAAACCTAAAACTATACAGTTCCTCAAGGAAAATTTAGGGGAAATTTAAGAGCCCTAATATATGGCATAAATAGACTATCAAGCATAACTCACAATGCACAAACAGCAGAAGAGAAACCAGAAGACTGGGACCTTCTAAATATAGAATTTTTATGTGCTTCCAAAGACTTCCCCAAAAGAATCAAAAGAGAACCTACAGATAGGGAAAAAATACTTGGTTATTACCTATCTGACAAGGGACTTATCTCTAGAATTTATAGAAAACTCCAACACCGCAATAACAAAAAGACAAACAATCCAATTAATAAATGGGCAGAAGACATGAATAGACACTTCACCAAGAAGGATATTCAAGCGGCCAATGAACATATGAAGAAATGCTCATGATCATTAGCTATTAGAGAGATGCAAATCAAAACAATAGTGAGGCACCATCTTGCTCCATCTCTAGTAGCAAAGTTCAACAAAACAGAAAACAACAAATTCTAGTGAGGTTGTGGAGAGTTTGGGACTCTCATACATTGCTGGTGGGACTGTAAAATGGTACAACCATTGTGGAAAGCAGTATGGTGATTCTTTCAAAAATTGGAATTAGAAATACCATTTGATCCAGCCATTCCATTACTAGGTATATACTCTAAAGAAGTGAGAGCCATGACAAGAACAGACATATGCACATTCATGTTCATTGCAGCACTATTTACAACAGCCAAAAGATGGAAACAACCTAGGTGTCCCTCAACTGAGGAATGGAAAACCAAACTATGGTACATACACAAAATGTAATACTATGCAATGCTAAAGAATAATGTAGAATCTGCAAAACACCACATAAGGTGGATGAACTTGGAGGACATTATGCTGAGTAAAATAAGTCAATCACAAAAAGACAAATACTGTATTATTCTGTTATTGTAAAAGTTAAGGAAATGTTTATCTATAGAAGGAAATTTTCTTTGTTGGTTATCAGGGGTGGGAGGAGAGGGGAGGGAAGGCTGTTAGATAGATAGAGATAAGTATTGATTTGAAGAGAAGCACAATGTACCAAATGTGAGTGACCAATATGGCAGCATTGAGGATGAGCAAGACATAGAGAGTTACATGGGAGGTACAGACAACAAATATGAACCCTTTTGCACATACAGTACTGCGTTGTCAGTGAAGGCAATCATGGGTATATGGATGGATAGGTGGGTGGATAGGCTAAACAATTAGATATGTCTATGAAATGTGGAGGGTATCCAAGAACATATATAGGGTTGGCAGACAATGGTCCTATAAGTTTATGTGAATGATCAGAATTCCAAGGTGTATAGTAGAGCTAACAAGGGACAAAGTTGTGGTCACTGCTTGCTCGCTCAACAGCCAGCTACCCAGAGGGACTGAGTAGTTGAACCTGCGGGCTTAGGACCATAGTCACAGTGGACATCAAGCTCAATTGGCATAATATACTATACAAAACATTGTTCCACCTCCTACTTTGGTGAGTAGCGACTGGAATCTTAAAAAGCTAGCAAGCTGCCATCTAGATGCAACGATGGGTCTCTCCTCGTCCAGAGCAAAGAAGAATGAAGAAAACCAAATTCATGGAAATAATTTATCCTAGTGACTGGTACACCATCCGATCTGCAGAGTATACAACTATGAGACCAGAAGAACTAGATGGTGCCCAGCTACCACTGTCATTCACTTGGAAGGGGATCTATGTAGGAGACCCTTGACAGAGAGGGAGAACAATGTGGAACAAAACTCAAAATCATTTGGAGAAAAAAAAAAAAGGGTGGCGACCATGTTTGCTGGTCCAATAGAGCCTAGTGGAACTACTGAGACTATGGCCCCTACCTGCCTTTCAGGTCTGGAATTGAACCACCACCTGTGGTTTCCAGCCAAACAAAATACAGGCATATGAGTT
>NW_006929345.1:0-1051 GCF_000298275.1 Orycteropus afer afer
TGTTCTTCCAAAACATTTCCCAAAAGTTAAACACCATACTTTTCCTAAAGACTTCTGAATGATGACTTTCCAGCACATATCTAAAAAAGCCTCCTGGAGTTGCAGACTGAGTAAGAAAACATGACCCATAAATATGCTGTCTACAGGAAGACTCACCTTAGAGACAAAGACAAAATTAGACTAAAATAATCAAACGCTGGGGGGAAAAAAATGTAGCAAGCAAATGGCAATCAAAAAAGAGCAGGGATAACAATAATGATTTCTGATAAAAAGAGACTTTAAGACAAAAATCACCATAAAAGACAAGGAAGGATATTATATAACTATTAAAGGATCAATTGAACAAAAAGACATACCATGATAAATATCTATGAACCAAATCAAAGACCCCAAAATACCTAAATCTGACTTTAAGAGAATGGAAAATACAAACAGATGACTCCACAGTAATAGTATAAGACTTTAATACACCACTTTCAACTAAAGATAGAACTAGAAACTCAACAAAGACAACAGAACAGTAAACAATACAATTAAACAATTTGACTGTACAGACATATACAGAGCACTTTACTCAACAACAGCATAATATACATTCTTTTCCAGAACACATGGAACATTCTCCAGAATATACATTAGGCCACAAAGCAAGCCTCAATAAATTTAAAAACACTGCAGTACTGCAAAACACCTTTTCAGATAGAAACCAACAATAGGAAGATCAAGGGAAAAATAGCAAACACATGGAAATTGAATAACAGCCTCCTTAAAAACTATTGGGTAATAAAAGAAATAAAAAACTAAAAAACTCCTTCAATCAAACGAGAATGAAAATACAACATACAAAAATCTTTGGGACACAGTAAAAGCAGTGATCAGAGGGTAATTTCTGGCAATAAATGCACACACACACAAAAAGAAAAGTGAGCCAAAATCAACAATGTAACCCAACATCTCCAACAATTAGAAAAAGAGTGGCAAAAAAGCCTATAGTCACCAAAAGAAAAGAATAATAAAGATGCAAGGAGAAATAAACAAGACAGAAAAAAAA
>NW_006929345.1:4331-5688 GCF_000298275.1 Orycteropus afer afer
AGGAAACTCCAACACTCGACATCGAAAAAACAAACAATCCAATTAAAAAATGGGCAAAGGACATGAACAGACACTTCACCAAAGAAGGTATTCACAAAGCCAACAAACACATGAAGAAATGCTCATGGTCACATGAAGAAATGCTCATGATCATTAACCATCAGATATATGAAAATCAAAACAATGAGGTATCATCTCATTCCTGCAATAACAGGAAAGATCAACAAGACAGAAAATAATTAATGCTGGTGAGGACATGGAGAGATTTGAACTCTCATATACTGCTGATGTTTGTTGTTGTAACATGCCATCGAGTCGGACCCGACTCATAGCAACCCCTCCTTGGGTTTTCAAGGCGGGATCATTAAAGAAGTAGATTGCCTAACCTTCCTTCCGAGGAGTGGCTAGTTGATAGGACTGTAAAATGATACAACCACTGTGGAAAATGGTATGGCACTTCCTTAAAAAGATGGAAGCAGAAATATAATTTGACCCACCAATCACATTACTAGGCATATATCTTAAGAAGTGAGAACCAAGACATGAATAGATATATGCACACCCATGTTCATCACAGTACTATTCACAGTAGTGAACAGATGGAAACAAGTGCCCATCAATGGATAACCACTCTTTGGTACACATATATATACCATGGAACGCTATGTAACACTAAAGAATAATGAAGAATCCATGAAAAACCACACAATATGGATGAACTTGGATGACATTATGCTAAGAGAAGTAAGTCAAACACAGTAGGACAAGCACTGTATGAACACACTATTGTAAAAAGTCAAGGAAACGTTTCCATATGGGAGGAAACTTTCTTTGTTGGTTACCAGACATGAGAAAGAAGGGGAGGGAAAATTGCTATATAGGTAAGGGACAAGTATTGATATGAGTAAAGGGAAAAGTAAGATACCAAAAGCAAGTAACTAGCACAATAACACTAGGGAAAAGGAAGACACAAGAGAGGTGTACAAGAGCTAGAGACAACAAATGTAAACACTTTTACATACAAAATACTGCATTATAAGTAATAACAAGCATTATTTACAGGTGGATACATAGGTAGACAGGCTACATCATCAGGTATGGGTAGGTAAAAGAGAACATACCCATGACCATATATAAGTCTGGTAGATGATATTTATACAAACACATTTGTATGTGCTATAAGAATGTCCATATATGTAATAGAGCTAACAGAGGGCAAAGTTATGATAACTTCTTAGCCACAGCCAAACACCCTGAAGGAATAAGATGTGCAGGTTCAGTACCATGGTTGCAGGGGACATCAAGCTCAATTGGTGTAATATACTACAAAAAGTACTGTTCTACATCCTGTGTTGGT
>NW_006929346.1:0-638 GCF_000298275.1 Orycteropus afer afer
TTAAAGCGTAAAATTTCCTCACATGGCCACTTTGGTTATCTTTGGGAATATTATTCATTTGAGGATTTTTTTTTTTTTTTCCAAATAGCAAACGCTTGGAAGTTTCTTTCTTTTTCTTTTTCTTTTGTTTTTCATTTTCCTTTTGCTTGATGTGGCCCAAACTAATGAAAATAATATAACAAGCAGACAGAAATCGTCTGTCAAAGACACTTTCAAGATATTTTGCATAGAAATGTCCTTGTGTTTTGGCATTCTGCTTTCTTGTTTTCTGACAGTGCTATAATTTGCTTTAAGAATTGTTTTAATCAGTTGCCAAATGTTTCTTATGCTGAACTGGATAAGAAATAATTGAATTTTGTAAAGATGTACCAGAGAAGCTGGGATATGATTTTAAAAATATCTTTTTTTCACTTGTCCTTTTTCTTTCAAACTCAGAGTCTAATTAAAAACAATGCTTTCTAAGAGAGATTATCACCAAAGATGGTTTTTTATAAAGTTTTACAGATTAGTTTTGATAACATTATTGTTTTGTTTAACTAGAGGACAAATGTCATTGCTGCAATAGCCAAAGTCAATAATTAAATATCTCACAGCCAGCTAATGTTAAACTTGCAGTTCCTGACAATTTATAAATCCAC
>NW_006929346.1:1688-5041 GCF_000298275.1 Orycteropus afer afer
GCTTTTCTGAAGGCACAGATGCTCATATTGCTGTTCCTTGAAATGTACATCATTTCTTTAACATGGCCAATCTACACTATCTTATACTTCTGGTATTTTATATAAGCATGTAAGTTATTCTAGGAATGCCACTAGATGACTAATTTACTAAGGGCATAGTTCTTAAAATCATAAATAAAATATTATGATATAAATTTGAAGACTGATTTGTGGCCAATTATTTTCTCATTCACATTCATTCAACATACACTGTACAGTACTCTGTTCAGAAAAAAAGAATTCCAAGACCTCACAGTTAAGGTAGGAATAGAGATAGAACAGAAATAACTCTCGCTTAAAGGATTCTTTTCCAAAGGGTAAAGTCAAACTCTTTAACATATCCTACAAGGCTGCCCACTGTATGGACTCATTTTTTATCTTTTCCCTCCAGATTCCATTAGCTCTGAAACACCAGAGTCACCTTGTCCCATACCCATTTTACTGCACATATGCTGGAATGCCAAAGAAATGTCTTAGCCCTCACCAGTACTCCTGTACATATTCCTTCCTCTACCTCAAATGCTATACCTAGAGTCTTTTATTACCATCTTTTAAGACACAGAAAAAAAAATTTCACTTGACTCAGATATATAAGAAGTCCTCAAGTTACGAACTAAATCCATTCCTGTCTTTAAGTTTTTAAGTGGAATTTGTAGGTGAGTCACAACAGGATATTTTTAATTTAGTTATTCCTCACACCTCTCCCTACACTAACTAGCACATTGTATTCTCAATATATATTTGGCAAGTAGGACAATAAATTAATGAATACAAGACAAAACATAAGAACTCTTAAAACACTAGCTAGTTTTGTATTCTATTGCGCTAAACTGACATTATCCATACTAGAGAGGGCAACAAATATTATGTTATGGTCTATCGATAAATCAACACGATTTATTTAATTTCAGCTGTATTGATGAATTGTGTAAGACAGAAAAGGGAAATATAGATGACTATTCTGATGGTGTATGCTATGCATTTTTTTACTCAAATATCTATGTTTCACAACATACTCGTTTGGTTCGAAATACAGAGTTAATTACCTCATTTTCACTTTACTTTGTGTGTCTGAGTCTTAAGCTCACCTTAATATTGTAGTTTGTATCCCTCAATTCCATTATAAATGTAATTTAAACTAAATAAATAAATAGACAAATCTAAACCCTCCAGCTTTGCTTTGATTGAATAACATGAAATAAACACAGCTTGTAGCTCTGATTAACCAGGTAATTGGTACTGTGTGGACTTGGTCTGTGTTTGCTTGATAGTGTATCTTCATTCTCAAGCCATGGTTTCTATTAGACTTAATTATGCCCTGCTGCTACTTTAAATTGAGGATGTCCTCCAAATGAGAATTGCGTCTATTAAATTTAATTACTTCCCTCTGTGGATCAAGTGCCTAAGATGCCACTATTAAAAGAGATTGTCGCTAAGAGAGGCTGCTCCTAAAGTGGAACATACATTTATAAAACAACTACCATTTTCTTAGCATCTTGGTTCTGACCAGCTGTGTGCTGTTCTTGCATGAGTTCATTCTTTTTTGGTAAACACACTTTATGGAGTACAATGTCCCAATGCACATTGATGCATTTCTCTTCAATTTTTGTTTGTTGGTTGGCTGGTTTGCATATTTTCTGATCATCTAATTCTGTTTGATTGGTATTTTTATCAGTCAAGACATATATATTATAGGCATATTGTGGTTAATGGCTACTGGTACATGAACCTTGAGACCATATGTGTTTTTGGCAATAATCAATTTATTAATAATATCTCTAAGGGTTTTGTAATGGAAATTGAAAGGTGATGGAGAGAGGAGAAAACATAACAGAATTGTGCCAGCTGTGCAAAAAACTCTATTATTATGAACACTTTTAACTCAGATAATTGAAATCTGGGGAATATCATCACTTGAGTTTTAATTTCAGAATTGTCCCAACTTAATCCTATTGATCTTTAGATGCATTTTTGAGCACTCTTACCCATGACAATTTTTCCAAAGAATTTCAGCCAACATCAGAAAATAGATTGAATACATGATAATATTTCATAGTAATAAGAACACTTACTTGGAGTTAAAATACCTGTGTCCATAACCACTGAGACTATGGCCCTTAGCTGCCCTTCAGGTCTGGAATTGAACCCACACCTGTGGTTTCCAGCCAAACAATGTACAGGCATGTGAGTTAAACATTTACCTCAAGTAGACACACGCCCTGGAGAGAACAATCACGGGAGAAGGAAGGGCTGCTTATGCACAGGGAGACAGCTCAGGGCGCAGGAGAGTATGGAGGGATGGTCACTGGGAAGAGGTAACTATGGGGAGGAAGTGGGAGGGGAGCTGTTGCATTGTGGTAAATTGTGGTCAATGACATGAGGCAAAGTATATGTGAACTGCTGTATGGAAAGTGAATATGCTCTGTAAATCTTCACCCAGATCACAATTAAAAAAAAAAAATAAAAAAAACGGGTGTCCATGTCCCTCTCTCCATAGACTAGCTGGGTGATTGTGGGAAAATTCCTTCAGTAAAATGAAGGTGATAATTACAATTTTTGCTCCACCTATAATCATTGTAAAATAATATAACACAACATTCTCCATTTCTCCACTCAACATTTTTCAGGTGTATGATCTAGTGATATCAATTACCTTCATCACATTGCACAACCATCACCCACACTCCTCTACCTATCTTGCAAAGTGGTGAGGATAATGGCATGATGACATACAAAGTTTCTGAAATTTCAAGTTAAAATTAATTCAAGATACCACTATTCTTGAATGTATATAAGTTTAACAGAAAACAAATAAACAAACAAGAAAACAGCAGAGATGAAGCCAAGCTATTGGGCATATTTAATCAGATATATCCATCCCATATACATACTTTGTCTACATCATTCTACATTGCTTTGATTTTTTTTTTTTTTTTTTTTTTTTTTTACCCAACCAATGGAATGTTATGGCATGCTAAAGACATCTTTTAAACCAGTAATTACAAGACAGAAAATACCAAATGCTGGTGAGGTTGTGGAGAGATTGGGACTCTCATACACTGCTGATGGGAATGTAAAATGATACAACCATTGTGGAAAGCACTATGGTGACTCCTCCAAAAGTTAAAACTAGAAATACCATTTGATCCAGCAATCCCATTACTAGGTATATATCTTCTTCTTATTATTAATGTGATTTGGTTTAAGATTTACAAAGCAAAATTCACTTTCCATACAGCAGTTCACATATACTTTGTCTCATGACATTGACAACAGTTTACCACAATGCAACAGCTCCCCTCCCACTTCCTCCC
>NW_006929347.1:0-5100 GCF_000298275.1 Orycteropus afer afer
TGTCTCCTTTTTTGGTATTTTCACTCAAATTCTTCTGCTAGTTGGGGTTTAGTCTACTTCTGTATCCTTCCCTTCAAGGCTCAGGGGTCCAAGATTATCTTCTGTGTATGTGTCAATTGGTTTCCCTTTTCTTTGTTGAAGAGGGTCTGTGCAGTCCTTCTATCTAGTCCGCCATCTTGCGGGCTCTCTCCTTCAAGGCTGTAAATCTTTATGGAAGCAGACTGCCTCATCTGTCTTCCAGGGAGCAGCTGATGGATTCGAGCTGCTGACCTTCTGGTTAGCAGCTAAATGCCTTAACTACTACACCACCAGAGCTCCTTAAGGTGGTGGTACCAAACCAAACAAACTCATTGCTGTTGAGTCAGTTCTGACTCATAGCAACCCCTCCTTGGGTTTCTAAGGCAGTATCTCTATGGTAGTAGATTGCCCAATCTTCCTTCTGAGGAGTGGCTGGTTGATTTGAACCACCAGCCTTCTGGTTAGCAGTCAAATACCTTAGGCACTACATATCCAGAGTTGGATTTAAATTCCACTGGTCTGACTCTGAATCTGGATTTCAAATGCTACAGTACATAGCATCATCTCTAATTAGTTCTACCAGAGAAATCTTATCTGCCTAGACAAATTTATTGCCACTCAATATATCCTAAAGATCTGACTCCCCAAAGGCATATCTTTGAGAGATAGTGAGATAAACTATATACCTTTGTTAAAACAAAAACAAAGACAACAGGCATGTGATCGTTGTCTTGCAAAGCAATTCAATTAGATCTGAAAGTGAGGTAGAAGTTAACATACTGGGTGGATAAACCTTATTAAACTTTCAAATATTTCTGGAATTTCAAGATTTAACCCTGAATGTGGATTACTGTTTGCACTGAATTGAAAAGTGTTTAAAATCTATTTACAGTTTTCTGTTCTTACCTCCTGCTGGGCTGAGCAGGTCAAAATGTGTTATAAAAATTCAATAGAAACCACTTTAAAGTTAAATTGAGGTATTATGGAGTCTATAATTTAAAGAATAATGGACAGATAGAACACATCTCAGATATAAATGATGATAGTAATTATTGACGTACTTCACACACAATATAGTCTAATTGGCTATGTTCCCTTTTAAGGCCTAAAGCCCTACAATGAAGATACCATTGAATCCAGAATGTCTTAGTTATCTAATATTGCTTTAACAGAAATACCATAAATGACAGGCTTTAACAAATTTACTTTCTCACAGTTTAGGAGGCTAGAAATCTGAATTCAGACCGCTGGCTCTGTCGTCGTTGTGTGCCGTCGAGTCAGACCTGACTCATAGTGACCCCTCCTTGGGTTGCTGAGGCAGAATCACTACGGAAGTAGATTGCCCAACCTTCCTTCTGAGGAGTGGCTGGTGGGTTTGAACTGCCAGCCTTCTGGTTAGCAGTTAAGTGCCTTAGGCACTATGTCACCAGAGCACTGGCTCTAGGGGAAGGCTTTCTTTCTCTGTTGGCTCTGGAGGAAGATCCTTGTCTCTCCAGCTTCTGCTTCCTGGTTTCTTAGAGATCTCCGTGTGTCTTGGCATCTATCTTATCCCATCTCTTCTCTCCTCACTTGTTTAATCTCTTTTATATCTCAAAAGAGATTGACTCAAGACACACTCTACATTAATCCTGCCTCATGCACATTACAAAGACAATCCATTCCCAAGTGGGATTATAACCACAGGCATAGACGTTAGGGGGACATAATTCAATCCATAACACAGAGTTGGCAAATTCTCCAAACACTACTGAGGGCAATCTTGACTCGCTTTTTAGACATTAATAGTTATCCCCATAAAATAAAAAGAAAATTTGAAAAAATACTGGGTGTTATCAAAGTCTGATAACTAAATTATGAATAAGACCTAATAACAAAATTGCCTTACTCAAATTTTTGCATATACCTATGATTCAAAACTTATATGAGCATATAGCCTTGGAAAAAGATAAATTAATTAAAACTATGAATAAGCACTGGTGGGGAGATTTTTCTAAAGCTGGTGATCATGTTACAACTCACTGGTCCTTGGCATTAATGAGAACTGAAGAAGGAGATTAATCTAATTTGTTTATAAATAATTATAACCTAATAAACTGATCTTTGAAATTTTTTTAAAAAGAAACACCAACAATTCTCTGATGTGAAAGAAATTGAGAAATGAAAAAAAAAAAAAAAAAACCCAAGAAAAACAGACTGTTCTCAAGACCCTGTAACCAAGTTATGATTATGGCATAATCAAGAACTTCTGTTGCCTAAATTGTTGCAAGTTTCTAAGCTAGTTGCGCTTCATGACAGTTCCCACTTAAGATGAGATAAGTAGTTGAAATTCTAACAAAATATTGGTGGAGACAACTTTTTGAGGCTGCTGACCATGTCACATCACATTGTACTATTTATGCTTGCTATAACCCCATTATTAACAAATGGATGCTCTTCTGGAAGCACTCACCCATTTATGCCAAGAAATCTGGAAGAGAGCTACCTGGCCAGCTGACTGGAACAGATCTACATTTGTGCCCATTCCAAAGAAAAATGATCCAGAAGGATGCGTAAATTATCAAACAATATCATTAATATCGCATGCAAGTAAAATTTTGCTTCAGATAATTCAAAAACAGTTGCAGCGATATATTGACAAAAACTGCCAGAAATTCAAGCTGGATTCAGAAGAGGGTATGGAATAAGGGGTATCATTGCAATCAGATGGATCTTGGCTGAAAGCAAAGAATACCAGAGAGAGTGTACTTGCGTTTTATTGACTATGCAAAGGCATTCAACTACGTGAATCATAACAAACTTCAGAAAACATTGTGAAGGATGTGAATTACAGAACACTTAATTGTGCTCATACACCAAGAGGCAGTTGTTCAAACAGAACAAGCAGATACTGCATGGTTTAAAATCAGGAAGGCTGTGTCAGGGTTGTATCCTTTCACTGTATTTATTCAATCTGTATGCCGAGCAAATAATCCAAGAAGCTGGACGATAAAAAGAAGAACATGGCATCAGGATTGGAGGAAGACTCGGTAACAACCTGAGATATGCAGATGACACTACCTTGCTTGCAGAAAGTGAAAAGGACTTGAAGCACTAACTGATGAAGGTCAAAGACTACAGCCTTCAGTATGGATTATACCTCAAAATAAGGACAACAAAAAAATCCTCACAAATGGACCCATGAACAACATTATGATAAATGGATTGAAGATTTCAAGGGTTTCATTTTACTTGGATCCAGAGTAAATGTCTATGGAAATAGCAGTCAAGAAATGAAATGATATACTGCATTGGGAAAATATGCTGTGAATGATCCTTTGAAGTATTAAAGAGCAAAGGTGTCACTTTGAAGACTAAGGTGTGACAGATCCGAGCCATGGTATTTTCAGTAGCATATGAAAACTGGGCAATGAAAAAGGAAGACCACAGAAGAAGTGATGCATTTGAGTTGTAGTGTTGGTGAAAAATACTGAATGTACCATGGATTGATAGAATAACTAAAAAAATCTGTCTTCAAGGAAGTACAGCCAGAATGCTCCTTAGAAGCAATAATGGCCAGATTTTGTATCATGTACTTTGGACATGTTGTCAGAAGGGACCAGTCCCTGGAGAAGGATATCATGCTTGGTAAAGTAGTAGTAGTTGTTGTTGTTTTATGTGCCGTCGAGTTGGACCTGACTCATTGTGACCCCTCCTAGGGTTTCCAAGGCAGTATCACTACAGAAGTAGATTGCCCCATCTTCCTTCCGAGGAGTGGCTGGTGGGTTTGAACCGCCAGCCTTCTGGTCAGCAGTCAAGTGCCTTAGGCACTACGCCACCAGAGTTCCCTGGTGGTAAAGTAGAGGGTCAGCAAAACAGGGGAAGACTGTGAGTGAGATTGATTGACACAGTGGCTGTAAATATGGGCTCAAGTATGGCAGATAGTGCAGGATGAGTCAGTTTTTTGCTCTGTTGTACGTAGGGTCAGTATGAGTCAGAGCCAACTCTATAGCACCTAACAACAATGTAACCTCAGTAGAACTCTTAGAGCCCCACCTGGAAAGTACCCTTCCCTTCAGGATCTATGCTCTTACGGCAACTTGATTTTATACAACTCCCACATATAAATGGCTGTAAATATGTGCTAATCATGATTTGTAAAATTTCACACTGAGTAGAGGCTTTTCCTACAACAATCTTCATTGCTAAAAAGTTTCTTGAAGATAAAATTCCCACCTGGGGGCCACCTATCACTCTTTCCCATGACAGAAGAACTCATTTCACTGGACAAGTCACTATGGGAATATGTAAAACTTTCTTTTTTACCACAGCTTACATTGCCTTTATAATCCTCAATCCTCTGGTCTGGTAAAGAGAAGATGGCAAGATAAAAATTCAGTTGACCAAATTATGTGAATCTTTGAATTTATCTTGGACTAAAGTACTTCCTTTTGTTGTTGCTGTTGTTAGGTGCCCGATGAGTTAGCTCCAACTCCTAGTGACCCTAAGTACCACAGAATGAAACATTGCCTGGTTCTGCACTATCCTCACAATCCTTGCTGTGCTGGAGCCCATCATTGCAGCCACTGTGTCAGTCCATCACATTGAGGGTCTTCACTTTCTTCACTGATTCTCTACTTTGCCAAGCATGACATCTTTCTCCAGGGAATGGTCTCTTCTGACAACATGACCAAAGTAGATGAAAAGAAGTCTGGCCATTCTTGCTTCCAAGGAGCAATCTGGCTGCACGTCTTCCAGTATAGATTTGTTCATTCCTGTGGCAGTCCATGGTATATTCAGTATTCTCCCCCAACACCACAGTTCAAAGGCATCTACTCTTCTTCAGTCTTCCTTATTCATTGCTCAGCTTATGAGGCAATTGAAAATACCATGGCTTGGGTTGTTGTTGTTTGTTGTTAGGTGTCATCGAGTCACTTCTGACTCATAGTGACCCCATGCACAGCAGAACAAAACACTGCCCGATTCTGCACCAGCTCCATGATCCTTGCTATACTTGAGCCCATTGTTGCAGCCACTGTGTCAATCCATCTCGTCGAAGGCCTTCCCCTCTTTCGTCGACCCCCCACCCTACCAAGCATGACATCC
>NW_006929348.1:0-956 GCF_000298275.1 Orycteropus afer afer
GCCAATCCCAGGATCTGAGGACCTTGGGATGATGAAATTGAATTTCCTTGTCTTGAATGAAAAGTCTAGCTTTCTGGCTTGTGCACATAGAGCCTGTAATGTTGAAAGCTGTAATGTTGTGTAGAACCTGCAATGTTGAAATGGGAAAGTTGGATCTCCCAAGAGGTTCTACTATCCAGGAATTTAAAAAAAAAAAAAAAAAGCAGAATTGTATAAATTGAATATTCTTCAAGTTGACAGCCAAAAGATACTCTAAACTATAAAGTTGATACATCTTCAATGAGAATTCATCCCTGAAACAATTTGCCCCTTTTACAGATCTTGTCACCTTGGATATCTCCCTCTTCACCCCAAGTAGCTGAAGCATTCACTTGATCTTTAGCATATGCTGTATAATCATGATTTTCACCATAAATTACCATAACTCAACTTTTTGTAGGTGAAAATGATGCAACGGTTTCAGTTTCCCCTGTCTCTTTCTCCCTGGGGACCAGACTCTGAAGAGCTCAGGTTATGGATGTCCTCTTGCAACAACTGCATTCCTCAGCTTTTGATATTTATCCTGGCTGGAATCCCTCATTTAGTATCTTCTCATGGCTGGTTCTCTGTGTCTTTTTTCTTGGTGCTTATTACTACCATCATTGGTAATATCCCCATTCTATATACATCCTGGAGGAGAAGAGTCTTCATGAACCTGTATTTTTCCTTTTGGCCATGTTATCAGTGGTTGACCTGTCCCTGGTCAGTGTCACTGTACCCCGTATGCTGGTTATCTTCTGGACAGATGCCAAGGAAATCAGCTTCAATGCCTGCCTTACGCAGATGCTTTTCATTCCTTCTTTCTATGTCATGGAGTCTTGGATTCTCCTGGCCATGGCTTTTGACAGAATTGTGGCTATCTGGAACCCTCTGAAATATACAACCATCATTGATAACAACATGCTTATGAAGATGGC
>NW_006929348.1:1665-3052 GCF_000298275.1 Orycteropus afer afer
TAGTCAGTGTGGGACTGTAATAGAAGAATTCTCTTTCCATCGAGATGCAGATTTTATGAAACCTTCACAAGAAGAACAATCTTACATACTTAATGCAAGTAGTAAAATAGAGAAAAAGTTACTGTTAATTGGCACAATAATGATCTAATTATCACACATCACTTAATTTAGAAACACTTTTTGAAAGAAATGAAGTAGAAATGCATTTTAGGTATATGCACTCAGAACGTATGATTATGTACCCAATGATTCTTGCTTACTTATGTCTTTTCTTTCTTATTTAATACAGTTCTGATATTTTACCAACAGAGTTATGTGTCATAGGAAAAGATACTAATGAAAATAACATCTATGAGTATATCAATAATTAATGAACTCTCTATTGCCATCTGAAGGGTTTTAATAGGGAAGGATTATCTTAGGGAGTTACTATTAGTGCCATAAGGTGTCACCAGGTACAGGTAGACTGGAGCTGAAATGTGGGGATTTTACAAATGAGAAGATCAGAGAGTTAAAAAAAAAAAACTATCTTTTCTGTAATTTTATTTTTCTCTTCCATCTACCTGACACCATCTATTTATACAAATTCAAGATACACAAATATGTGTGTCTTATACAATAACTGCCTTACACTATAACTGTTCATTTTCACCCTACACTTAAGTTTTTTCAAGATAAATGTGTAATCTCCTTGACATCTTGATTGCCCCTTTGTATTCCTTATCATCTTTCATTTGAATCAACATATGTGATTTAAATCTTAAAATGTCTTAATTATTTTTATTTACTCCCATGTATTCAATTGGTCACCAAGATATGTCTGAATTTCCTCCTCTTCACTTCCACTATCTTTACTCTACCTTATATCATCATCATTTTCAGTTTATGGATTGCAAACTCATTCTAATTAGCCTTCTTATCTCCAATCTCTCCTCTTTTCAAAGATGTTCTTAACACTGCAAATGGCGTTGTCTTCCCCAAACAGAGATGATAATCTTATTCACATAAAATATTCAATAGTCTGTTCCAAAGGATACAGTTCTAACTCTATAGTATGACATTAACCTTATTGTATCACTGGACTCCAGTTTGCCTTGGCAGGTGCTTTATTTTCACTAAGCCACAGTGTACATATCAATTAAGCCCAACTTTACTACTTGGCTTGTAAAAAAAAAATAAAACATATTCCTTGTTATTTAGGTTTACTATCCTTGTTACTTGCCACTTTTGCTCAAAGTATCTCAATCAAAATTCTTCCCAAGTCAAGAAAAACTTCCTCTGTTAATCAATCTTTTCCTTACTGCGTACTCTTCCAACAGTATCAATCATTCCTTCTCTGTACTCCCAGAACAGTTCAGTTTTCTTTGAGGCAGTTGCCTGTAATGTG
>NW_006929348.1:4247-5245 GCF_000298275.1 Orycteropus afer afer
TACTTGCTTTTAGATAATTCTCATTTCTAATAGTTGCTCTGGTAAAACAATTGGATTTAACACAATACATAGACATACAATTCAGCCCATTCCACTGAAATAAGTTAAAGAATTAATCAATTAATCAAAAGAAGGAAGGAGGGAGGAGAGAAGGAATAAGAGTATTTTGCTTCCCCAGCCAACATTCCTCTTCATCGAGGATTTTTTCATAGTGATAACTCTTCATCTCAATTTCTGAGTATAATTTAGGCTTAATTCTTTCACCTTTAGTAGAACAATGTGTTCCTTCAGGTATAAAACCTCTTCTAACCTAACTTTCTTTCTTTTTTTTAATTGTAGCAAGTGGATATATAATAGAGCATTTGTCATTTCAGCATTTTTTCATGTACAATGTAGTGAGACTAATTATATTTATCATGTTGTGCAATTATCAGCATTATCTGTTTCCAGAATATTCCAGCACCATCAGCAGGAGCTCAGTGTTCTCTAAGCCATGAATCCTTCCTTCTCCTTCCTCTGTCACTTGGTAATCTTTCACAAACTTTATTTTGCTGTATAACAAACAATGCCCAAATTTAAGAATTAAAAGAAAAAAATATTATCTCTTACAGTTCTGTGGGTAGACAGGCTGGGCTTATTGGGTCTAACTTGAAGTTCTGCATGTAAATGCATGAGAAAATTGGCATGGTGTGGAGTCATTTGAGGACTGAGCAAGGATGGATATCAATTGTGGTTTCTTTGCTGAGCATACTGGTGCTTCAGTCCTCTCTCCACCAGATTAGCTTGGATTTCTTACATGGTGTTTTGGGTCTTTAAGAGGGAGGAAGCAGAATTTGCTAAGGCAGACTACAGTATTATACCTATCAAAACAGTCAAAGAATCTCCAAAATTCAAGGGATGGGGAAATACACTATATCTTCCAATAATCATGTTGAAGAAGAACATAGCTTACTGCATGTATCTGTGGCCATCCTTAAAATATCCAACGCACTATTGTC
>NW_006929349.1:0-1292 GCF_000298275.1 Orycteropus afer afer
CTACAGTCACCAGAAGAAAGGAAATAATCAAGATTTGAGCAGAAATCAATGAAACAGAAAATAGAAAGACAATAGAAAAAAATCAACAAGACAAGAAGTTTGGTTTCTTGAAAAGGTTAATAAAATTGACAAACCACTGGCAAATTTAACAAAGGAAAAGAGGGAGAGAATACAAAATCATGAATAAGAAACGAACTGTTCAACATCACAACAGAACCAACTGAAATAAAAAAGGTATCAGGATACTATGAAGAACTGCATGTACTCCAACAAATTTGAAAATCTAGAAGAAATGGACAGATTTCTAGAAATACACTAGTAACCTAAACTAACACAGATTGTGGTGGAAAAGTTGAACAGAACAATAACAAAAGAAGAAACTGAACAGGTCATAAAAAAAAATTACCAACAAAAAAGTCCTGGCCCAGACAGCTCCACTGGATAATTCTACCAAACGTTCAGAGAAGAACTAACACTAATCCTATTCAAACTGTTCCAGAACACAGAAAAGGATGGGACCCTCCCTAATTCATTTTATGAAGGAAGCATAATCTTGATAAAAACCAGGCAAAGACATCATCACTAAAAAGGAAAACTACAGACAAATATCCCTCATGAATATAGATGTAACAATCTTCAGCAAAATCCTAGCCAATAAACTCCAACAACATATCCAAAAAATAATACATTGTGACCAAGTGGGGTTCATATCAGGTACACAATCAAGGTCATCCATCAATAAATAAAACAAAGGAAAAGAACTACATGATCATATCAATTATGCAGAAAAGGCATGTGCTAAAATCCAACACCCATTCCTGATCAAAACTCTCAGCAAAACAGAAATAGAAGGGACATTCCCCAACATAATAAAGGGCATATATATATAAAACCAACAGCCAACATTATTCTCACTGGAGAGAGACTGAAACCACTGCCCTTGAGAACAAGAACCAGGCAATGATGTCTTCTATCACCACTTCTGTTCAACATTGTATTGGAAGTCCTAGGCAGGGCAATAAGGCAAGAAAGGGAAATGAAAGGCATCCAAATTGGTAAAGAAGTAAAACTACCCCTATTTGCTGATGATATGATCCTATACATAGAAAACCCAAGAGACTCATCAAAAAACTACTGGACCTAATTAAGAGATTTATCATTGTGGCAGGATGCAAGATCAACATGCAAAAATCAGTTGGATTCCTCTACACCAGCAAAGAGATTGCTGAAAAAGAAATAAGGAAATCAATACCATTTACAATTAAAAAAAAAAAAAAAAACTCATTGCCGTA
>NW_006929349.1:1771-2939 GCF_000298275.1 Orycteropus afer afer
AAGGACATAACAAAAGACCTGTACAAAGAAAACTACATAGCACTATGTCAAGAAACCATAAGAGATCTACATAAATGGAAGAACATCCCATGCTTGTGGATAGGAAGATTGAATATTGTGAAAATGTCAATTCTACCCAAAGCAATCTATACATTCAATGCAACCCCAATCCAAATCCATCAACATTCTTAAGGATATGGAAAAATCAATCATTAACTTTATATGGAAAGGGAAGACACCTTGGATAAGCAAAGTACTACTGAAGAAGAAGAACAAAGTAGGAGGTCTCACACTTCTGGATCTCAAAACCTACTATACAGCAACAGTAGTCAAAACTGCCTGGTACTGCTACAACAACAGAACCAAGGACCAATGGAATAGAATTGAAAACCCACAAGCAGATCCATTGACCTATGGTCAGCTGATCTTTGACAAAGGGCTGAAATCTATTAAATGAGGAAGAGATGGTCTCTTTAACAAATGGTGCTGGCAAAAGTGGATATCCATTTGCAGAAAAATGAAAAAAGATCTGTACCTCACACCATACACAAAAACTAACTCCAGATGGAGCAAAGACTTAAATGAGAAACCTAAAACTACAGAGATTCTCAAAGAAAAAACAAGCGCAAATTTAGGGGCCTTCATATATGGCATAAAAAGACTATCAAGCATAACTCAAAACACACAAACAGCAGAAGAGAAACTAGATGAATGGGACCTTCTAAAAATCAAATTTTTATGTGCTTCCAAAGACTTTTCCAAAAGAATAAAAAGAGAACCCACAGATTGGGGGAAAATATTTGGCAACAACATATCTGACAAGGAACTTATCTCTAAAATTTATAGAAAGCTCCAACACCTCAACAACAAAAAGACAAACAATCCAATTTAAAAATGGGCAGAAGACACGAATAGACACTTCACCACGAGGATATTCAGGCAGTCAACAAACACATGAAGAAATAAATGTTCGTGATCATTAGCCACTAGAGAGATGCAAATCAAAACAACGAGATACCATCTTGCCCCTGCACTAAAAGCAAAGTTCAACAAGACAGAAAATAACAAATGAAGAAAACCAAAATTAATGGAAACAATCAGTCCTCGCGACTGGTACACCATCCAATCTGCAACCTATACAACTATGAGACCAGAAGAACTAGATGGT
>NW_006929349.1:3524-5495 GCF_000298275.1 Orycteropus afer afer
AAAAAAAAAATAAATAAAATAACATGCTGGCGAGGATGTGGAAAGATTGGGACTCTCAAACATTGCTGGTGGGACTGTCAAATGATACAACCACTGTGGAAAGCAGTATGGCAATTCCTTCAAAAACTGGAATTAGAAATACCATTTGACCCAGCCATTCCATTACTAGGTATATATCCTAAAGAAGTGAGAGCCAGGACAAGAAGAGACATATGCACACCCATATTCACTGTGCACTATTTACAATAGCAAAAAGATGCAAACAACCTAGGTGTCCATCAACTGAAGAATGCATAACCAAACTATGGTACATACACACAATGGAATACTATGCAACCCTAAAGAACAACGTAGAATCTGCAAAAACACCACATAACGTGGATGAACTTGGAGGACATTCTGCTGAGTTTATAAGTCAACCACAGAAGGACAAATACTGTATTAGTACCTTACTGCAAAAAGTCAAGGAAAGGTTTATATATGGAAAGGAAATTTTCTTTGTTGGTTAGCAGGGTGATGGGAAAAGGGAGGGAACAATGCTAGACAGGTAGAGACAAGTACTGATAGATACGGGTGAAAGGAAGGGCAATGTACCAAATGAGAGTGATCAACATGGTGGCATTGAGGAAGAAGACGACAAAGAGAAGTGCATGGGAGGTACAAACAACAAAGATGAACCCTTCTGCACATACAGTACTGCATTGTCAGTGAAAGTAAACATTGATATATGGGTGGATAGATGGGTAGACAGGCTGAACGATCAGGTATGTCTATGTAGGGGGGACTGTGCCCATGACCATGAATAGGGTTGGTAGACAATGTTCCTACATGTGTATTTATAAGTTCTGTAAGAATTTCCAGGTATACAGTAGAGCTGACAAAGGACAAGGAAGTAGTCACTTCTTGGCCACAGCCAGCTACCTAGAGAGAGTGAGTAGTTGGATCTGTGGGCTTAGGACCATAGTTGCAGGGGGATGTCAAGTTCAATTTGTATAATATACTACACAAAAACATTGTGTTACATCCTACTTCGGCCAGGAGCGCCTAGGATCTTAAAAGCTGGCAAGCAGCCATCCAGATGTAACGATAAGTCTCTCCTCATCCAGAGCAAAGAAGAATGGAGAGAACCAAAGATGCATGGAAACAATTAGTCCAAGGGAGTGGTACACCATGTAGTCCTTAGCCTATGACTATGAGACCAGAAGAACTAGATAGTGCCCGACTATCACTGTCAACCTCGGAAGGAAGTTTGGGCAATCTACTTCCGTAGTGATACCACCTCAGAAACCCAAGAAGGGGTCATTATGAGTGTGGTCTGACTCGATGGCACACAACAACAACAAAATCACTATCAACCACTTGGAGGGGGATCTAGGTAGGAGATCCTGGATAGAGTAGGAGAACAATGTGGAACAAAACTTAAAATCATTAAAAAAAAAAAAGGGACCAGTTTTGCTGGTCTGATAGAGCCTGATGGAACTTCTGAGACTATGGCCCCTAGCTGCCCTTCAGGTCTGGAATTGAACCCACTCCTGTGGCTTCCAGCCAAACAAAAGACAGGCATATGAGCTGAACATTTACATTAGGTATATACACTACTTGGAGAGCTCAATCATAGGAGAAAAGAAGGGCTGTGTAAGCAAAGGGAGACAGCTTGGGGGACAGGAGTGCATGGGAAGGAAGGAAACAGGAAAGAGGTGACTAGGGGGAGAAAGTGGGAGGGGAGCTGCTGCACTGTGGGAAACTGCAGTCAATGTCATGAGACACAGTGTATGTGAACTGCTGTACAGAATATGAGTTTGCTCTGTCAACTTTCACCCAAATCACAATAAAAAAATAAGTAAGTAAAAAAGTTCAAGGGACAAAAGAAAAGATAGATACATTAAAACTTGTGGTCCATATAAGTTCATGTGAATGATCAGAATTCCCAGGTGTATAGTAGAGCTGACAAGGGGCAAGGTTATGGTCATT
>NW_006929350.1:0-1778 GCF_000298275.1 Orycteropus afer afer
TTTGGGTTGGGAAGGCCCTGGTCAAGGGGAACCCAACAGTACCAGCAATTTTTAATCTAGGTGGTAAGACTATGGATGAACTTTATTTTCAAACTTTATTTCCAAAAATACATACAATTTGTTTTACAACTGTAGAGGGGCGCACAGCAGTCATTCTTGTGCAATTTTTGTTTTGAGAAACTTTCAATCTGTACAATGTTTTTTTTTTAAAAAAAAAAAATCTTGGATCTCCCTGACTACTACTTATGTCATCTCAAATATGTGGGGTTAACACTGAACTACGAGTCTTAGGTGGCCATTTAAAATGCTAAGGAATTTTTCCCAATAGACATGCTACTGAGTTCCCTTAGAGAACAGCACACCACCATGTGGCCCATTAGCTACAGAAAAACTGAACATTCAGCAACTTCTGACTGGCTACTGAAACAAAATTGTAAACTAAAATGTATTTAAATAACAAAGGGCTTTTAAGGTTCCAGAATTCGGAGAGGTGTGACTCAGGGATCTGCTTCACCCAAACCAGTTCCTAAATAAACTTGTGAGGGAGGAAGGTGGAAAAATAATGGAATTTTAAACTACAGGTATCATCTGACACCTAGTGTCTAAAAGTGTCAAAGCAAACCACTGAAAATACTCAAACCTAGTCTATATTTTTTATATACATATCTCTACAACTAAAATTCCAAACCCTATGAAGCTTAGATTTATATGCTCATAAAGATCATATTAAATAACTCATTTAATATGACCCAAATACTCTCTTTTTTTTAAAGTGGGTCAACCTTTTTCCAGAACACAGCTTTCCATTCATTCAACAAGCGTCTCTTGTGAATCCACTAAATGCCTGGTGATTGTTAAGCAATACAAAGAGAAATGAGTCATCAATCCTGCCTCAGTCCAAGGAGAGAAAGACTTGTCATTGTTGGAGGCCATCAAGTCAGTTTCAACTCAGAGACTCCTTGTGACAGAGCAGAACTGCCCCATAGGGTTTTCTAAGCTTCAGTCTTTACAGAGGCAGATCACCACCGGGGAGACACTGGTGGGTTCCAATCACTGACCTTTCCAGTAGCAGCCAAGTGATTAACCACTGTTCCACCAGGGCTCCCTGGGGAGACACTGGGAAGTTGATTTGCAAAACTGCATGATAAGTGCTATAACAGAACTATGCAAAGTAGTACCCAGGAGAGACAAACACTGAGCCTGGGAGAGCTTCTGTGCAAGAGAAATATGGCAACTTAAATGGATTTTATTTTAATCTAAGTACAATTAACATAAAATATGTTAATATTTTAAAGTAAATTTTAATTATTAAGTTCAAAGTCTTGATAACTGTATATATCCTTGTGACGAGCAACAGAAACAAGATACAGAACATTTCCATCCCCTAGGAAATTTCTCTAATGGCTCTTTGGAGTGTTATCTCCACACCCTCCTATAGATTACCTGATTCCTGTCACCACAGGTTAGTTTTGTTTGTTCTCACACTACACATAAATGGAAGCATACGAAGTTTGAGTCCAACTTCGTTCATTCTGCATGTTTTTGAGATTAATTCCTGGTGTGGTGTGTATCAGTAATGTGTTCCTTGTGATTACTGACAGGAATTCCATTGTGTGGATATACCAGTTTGGTTATTCATTCACCTGCTGACGGATATTTGGGCAGTTTCTAATATAGCAGTTGTTGTTGTTATTTGCCGTCGAGTCGGCCCCGACTCATAGCGACCCCTCCTTGGGTTTCCGAGGCAGTATCACTACGGAAGTAGGATTGCCCAACCT
>NW_006929350.1:7963-9304 GCF_000298275.1 Orycteropus afer afer
AAATAAATAAATAAAGCTACCTTTGAGCCATGAGTATTTTAGTAAGATAAAAAAGACTTCAAAGTTCCATCATGAATTTCTGAAACCTAAACATATTTTCAAAAAATTAAAAGTAAATATAGACAGTAAAGACCAAAAAAGGAAAAAAAAAAAAAACCACACAAGTGAAACAGATACAGAAAACAATCCTGGAACCCTGAACATCAAAAAGAAAGGACTGTTTGCAATTTAGGAAGGTAAAGGAAAATTTCAGGGTAATCAAAAAGAAAATAAATAAATGTACCTACGAAAATAAAATAGACAATAACCATAAAGAATGAGTAAACACAAAATCAACAACAAAGGAAATGGAAAGAAAATTTGTAAATAAAAGAATTCAGTCCAGAAAACTAAGTGGACCAAAGAAACCAATATTAAAAACAATATAACATCAAAGCAATTAATTCATACCTATCAATAATCACACTGATTAAATGAGTTAAATACACCAGTCAAAAGACAAAGTGTAACAGAATAGATTTTAAAAAAAGACCCATCAATCTGCTGTCCACAAGAGATATACCTTAGACAAAAAGATTTAAGCAAGCTAAAAGTGAAAGTATAGAAATAATATAACAAGCCAACAGTAACAAAAAACAGTTATGTTAATCTCTGATAAAATAGATTTTAAGGAAGAATTCACCACAAAACACAAGGCAAGGCATTAATAATGATTAAAGGGTCAAAACCATAATAAATATTTATACACTCAATGACAGAGCTCCAAAACGCACAAAACAAATCATTAACAGCACTGAAAAGATAAATAGTTTCACAATAACAGGAAATTTTAACACATCTCTTTCAATGAAGGATAGAACAATTAGAAAGAAACAACAAAAATACAGCAGACCTGAATGTTACAATCAACCAACTTGACCTCATAGACATATATAGAACACCCTACCCAACAGGTGAGCTCTGGTAGCATAGTGGCTAAGGCACCTGACTGCTAACTAGAAGGCTGGTGGTTCAAACCCACCAGCCACTCCTCGGAAGGAAGATGGGGCAAACTACTTCCAGAGTGATACCGTCTCGGAAACCCAAGGAGGGGTCGCTATGAGTTGGGTCCAACTCGATGGCACATAACAACAACAGCAACAACCACCCAACAGCAGCACAACACACATTCTTCTACACTGTACATAGATCATTCTCCAGAACAGACCACATATTAGGCCACAAAACAAGCCTCAATAAATTTTAAAGTAACAAAATAGTACAAAGCATCTTCTCAGAACACAATGCTATGAAACTAAAAATCAGTAACAAGAAGAACAAGGAAAAAAGAAAAACAAAGCA
>NW_006929351.1:0-611 GCF_000298275.1 Orycteropus afer afer
CTTGCTTCATAAAATGAGTTAGGGAGGATTCCACCCTTTTCTATGTTTTGGAATAATTTGAGTAGTATTGGTACTAGTTCTTCTCTGAATGTTTTGTAGAATTCTCTGGTGACACCATCTGGGCCAGGACTTTTTTTAGTTGGTAATTTTTTGATAACCTGTTCAATTTCTTTTGTGATGGGGCTGTTCAACTTTTCCACATCAATCTGTGCTAGTTTAAGTAAGTGGTGTGTTTCTAGAAATTTGTCCATTTCTTCCAAGTTTTCAAATTTTTTGGAGTACAGTTCTTCATGTTGTTGTTGTTGTTGTTACATGCCGTCGAGTCAGACCCGACTCATAGCGATCCCTCCTTGGGTTTCCAAGGCAGTATCACTACAGAAGTAGATTGCTCCATCTTCCTTCCGAGGAGTGGCAGTTCTTCATAGTATCCTGATATTATCTTTTTTATTTCAGTTGGTTCTGGTGTGATGTCACCCATTTCATTTCCTATTTGTGTTATTTGTATTCTCTCCTTCATTTCCTTTGTTAAATTTGCCAGTGGTTTGTCAATTTTATTGATCTTTTCAAAAAACCAACTTCTGGTCTTATTGATTTTTTTCTATAGCCCTTCT
>NW_006929351.1:711-1394 GCF_000298275.1 Orycteropus afer afer
AAAACTCAAGTCTACATGTCCCCACAGTAGGACAAACTGACAGACAAGTTTGTCTTGCTGTTGGAGACCTCTCGTATCACCCCCAACTGGGTCCCTGTGTCTGACTGTACCTCTATCTGGATTCCTGGCTTTTAATCCCCTTTCTCCTTTTCTTCTGCCCTGCTGTTTTGTGTGTCCCTGAGGTGTCCCTGGGGCTGTATAAATGGTTTGTTGTTATTTGCTAGTTTTGGTTTTCTGTTCAAAGGACTACCTTTAGCATGTCTTGTAAGGTTGGTCTGGTTTTATCAAATTCCTTTATTTTCTGCTCATCTGGAAATCTAATTTCACCATCATATCTGAGGGACAGTTTTACCAGGTATATAATTATTGGTTGAAAATTTTCTCTTTCTGGGTTTTGTATATACCATCCCATTGCCTTCTTGCTTGCATGTTATCTGCTGAGAAATCAGAGCTTATTCTTATTGGCTGTACTTTGTAGGTGACTTTTTGTTTTTCCTGTGCTGGTTTCAGTATTCTGTCTTTGTCTTTTGTTTTGATGAGTTTGATGATGATGTGTCTTTGTGATTTTCTTTTGGGGGTCTAACTGTTTGGGGTTCATTGTACTTCTTGAATGGAAATATTCTCATCTTTCATTTCAGGGAAGTCTCCTCCAACAAATCTTGGACAATTTTCTCAGTGGTTTT
>NW_006929351.1:1561-2773 GCF_000298275.1 Orycteropus afer afer
TTTTTCTGTGTTTTCTTTGGTCTGTCTCTTAATCCTTTGAAGATACCTAAATATATTTCTTTTGAATTCCTTATCAGAGAGTTCCAATGGTGCTTCTTCCTCAGGGATGTGTTCTGGGTCTGTATCCTGCTCCCTTGTTTCTACCACTTTATCCTGCTTCTTTTTGTGGACTGTGATGGTCCATTGTCTCTGAGGCATTGTTGTGTTGTTGTATTTGGATCTCTGTTAATTGTTTGTGAAGAGCAGACAGGGTGATTCAAACTCTTCTTGGTGTTTTTTTTTTAATTGTTGGCCTGTTGGTGGAGAAGGATGTAGTGGCTTTTGTTCAGTAAGTTATGTTGCAGGAGTTGTGGTTGTAGTTGTGTCTTATGGGAACTGTTGTTGTCTCCCACTCAGTTAGATATAAATTACAATTGAATATTGATCAAAACTCTAAATACAGATGGACTAAAAACACGCCATGTAATCACACAGGAACAGTATCCAAAATAAATAAATAAATAAATAAATTAAAAAGAAGAAGAAAAAAACAAGAAAACTTGCAATATCTGGTGATAGGGTATTAAGAGGAAAATGGTAGAGAAGGAGAAAAATGAAGAAAAATAATTGGAAAAATATAAAAAGAAAAACAAGGAACAGGGTTAACCATGAGAAGCAAGAAAAAAAAATAAAAAATAAAAAATAATTTTTCTACCTGAAACAGGGAAAAGAAAAAAAAAAACTGAAAAGTGGAACCTGAGAGGGGAAAAATAAGAAAAATAGCAAAAAAGACAAAAGTATTAATAATAATAGCTGTTTTTAAGACAGACAAATACAAGCAAACTAATCGCCAGAAAAATAGAAAGAGAATAATAAATAAATAAATAAAGAGGGAAAAAAAATGGTAGGGGACAGGGCAGGGCACCAAAGCTCCATCTGAACACTCAGACTGAAATGGGGTTCCTATGGGCCCAGAAGGTAGGTGGGAGTGGGGGATAGCAGCACCTCCATTCACCAAGTGGGGGTGGCATATAAGAAAAACAAGAGGAATGTTGCCCCTTTTTAGGTGTGTAGGTTAGGAGTTTCCTTTGGGTTGTTGGCAAACAGAACCTGTTCTTAAGTCCCTGGAATCTGTGAGAGTGCTGTCTCTTTAAATATCCAAAATGGTCAAGCCTCTTGTAAAAATTCAAAATGGCAGCACTCTCTGGACAGGCAAAAATCCACAGCTCAGCC
>NW_006929351.1:3539-4285 GCF_000298275.1 Orycteropus afer afer
ATTCTCTTCCCCATTTAATGGATTTTGGCCCTTTGTCAAAGATCAGCTGAGTATAGGTTGATGGATCTATTTCTGGGTTCTCAATTCTATTCCATTGGTCCATGTATCTATCATTAAAGCAATACCAGACAGTTTTCATTACTATGGCTGTATAGTATGTTTTGAGATTGGCACTGTGAGTCCTCCTACTTTGTTTTTCTTCTTCAATAGTGTTTTGCTTATCCAAAGTGTTTTTCCTTTCCACATAAAGTTAGTGATTTGTTTTTCCATATACCTAAGGAATGTTAATGAGCTCTGGATTGGGATTGCTTTGAATGTATAGATTGACATGTTCATAGTGTTCAATCTTCCTATCCACAAGCATGGAATATTCTTCCATTTATGTAGATCTCTTATGGTTTCTTGCAGTAGTTTTTTATAGATTCCTTTGTAGAGATCCTTTGTGTCCCTGGTAATACTTATTCTCAAGTATTTTATTTATTTATTTATTTATTTTTGGTAGCTATTGTAAATTTCATTGATTTCCTTATTTCTTTTTCAAAAATCTCTTTGCTGGTGTAGAGGAATCCAACTGATTTTTGGATGTTGATCTTATATCCTGCTATGATGCTCTATCTCTCAATTAGTTCCAATAGATTTTTGACTGAATCTCTTGGGTTTTCTTGGTATAGGATAATATCATCAGCAAATAGGGATAGTTTGACTTCTTCCTTACCAATTTGGATGCCTTTGATTTCCCTTTCTTG
>NW_006929351.1:11017-12466 GCF_000298275.1 Orycteropus afer afer
TATAGGATCATATCATCAGCAAATAAGGATAGCTTTACTTCTTACTGATTTGGATGCCTCTGATTTCCCTGTCTTCCTTTTTGCCTTGGCTAGGACTTCCAATACAATGTTGAATAAAAGTGGTGATAGAGGACATCCTTTTCTGGTTCCTGTTTGCAAGGGATGGGTTTCAGTCTCCATCCATTGATAATAATGTTGGTTGTTCATTTTCCACGTATGCCCTTTATTATGTTGAGGAATGTCCCTTCTATTCTTATTTTGCTGAGAGTTTTGATCAGGAATGGATGAGGGATTTAATCAAATGTCTTTTCTGTATCAATTGATATGAACATGTGTTTCTTTTCCTTTGTTTTATTTATGTGATGTGTGACATTGATTGCTTTTCTAATGTTCAATCTCCCTTGCATACCTGATATGAATCTCACTTGGTCATAATGAATTATTTTTTGATGTGTTGTTGGAGTTTATTGACTAGTATTTTGTTGGCATTTTTGCGTCTATATTCATGAGGTATAAAAGTTTTTCTTTTTTAGTGATGTCTTTGCCTGGTTTTTGTCAAAGTTATGCTAAACCAAAATTAATTTGTGATGCTTCCATCCTTTTCTGTGTTCTAGAATAGTTTGAGTATGATTGTTGTCAGTTCTTCTCTGAACGTTTTGTAGAAATCTGCAGTGAAACCATTTGGGTCAGAATTTTTTTTTGTTGGTAATTTTTTTATGACTTGTTCAATTTCTTCTTTTGTTATGGGTCTGTTCAAATTTTCCACTTCAGTCTGTGTTAGTCTAAGTAAGTAGTGTGTTTCTAGACATCTGTCCATCTCTTCTAGATTTTCAAATTTGTTGGACTACAGTTCTTTATTAAGCAACAAACTTCACTGCTGTCAAGTTGCATTTGACTCATACTGACCCTTCCTTGGGTTTCCGAGATACTATCTCTATGGAAGTAGATTACCCAGTCCTCCTTCTTAGAAGTGGCTGTTGGGTTTGAACTGCCAGCCTTCTGATTAGCAGTCAAATGCCTTAGGCACTATGACACCAGAGTATCCTGATATTATCTTTTTTATTTCAGTTGATTCTGTTGTAATATCCCAATTCATCTCTTCTCTGTGTTATTTGAATTCTTTCCCTCTGTCCTTTGTTAAATTTGCCAGTGGTTTGTCAATTTTATTAATCTTTTCAAAAAAATAACTTCTACTCTTGTTGATTTTTTTCTATTGTCTTTTGATTTTCTGTTTCATGGATTTCTGCTCGAATCTTTATGATTTCCATTCTTCTAGAGACTGTAGGGTTTTCTTGCTGTTCTTTTTCTGATTGTTGGGGATATTGGTTTAAGATGTTGATATTGGCTCTTTGTTCTTTTTTTATATGTGCATTTATTGCTATAAATCAGTCTCAGATCAATGCCTTTGCTATATCCCAATGATTTTGGTATGTTAGGTTTTCATTCAAA